>NW_022437041.1:6005579-6024665 GCF_009761245.1 Sapajus apella | reverse complement strand
GGAGGAGGGGGAGGGGGAGAGGGAGGAGGAGGGGAGGGGGAGAGGAAGGAGGAGGGGAGGGGGAGGAAAGAGAGAGAGAAAGAAATAAAAGAAAGAAAGAGAAAGAAGGAGAAGGTGAGGTGAGTGGGTGTGGTGGATTTTACCTGTGGATCCACCTGCTACTCTGGAGGCTGAGTGAAGTGAAACTCTGTTGCAAACAAAACCAAACCAAAAAAGCAGAACCTTTACTTCTTACACATCAGATACACTATTTCACATCTGGTGTTTGATATTTCTGTTACCTGTAATCTCTGTGAATGCACCATCAGTTGTTACGGCTCTCACCTGTGGTGCTGTGCTTGCTGGTGCATTTTGTGATTTTTCACAGTGCGCTGGTGTTCTTTTGAATTTTTTGTCAACTTTTTGAGAATTCTTTTGAAGATCCTCTGGGGAAGATCTGAGTTTTCTTCTTCCAGAGGCTTACATCCACTTTTTAGTCAGTATCACTTTAAAATACATCGTTGGCTTTGGTTTCATTGGGCTACCTAAGTAGTATGCATTCTGACCACCAACAAGGAGCCCAAGGAAGGTTATGCAGGTTGGGCACTGTGCAACTTAGTGGGTACAACACAGTCTATGTGAAAAACTGGAGTATTTAGCTCACAACCTGTGTTGGTAAATGCAGCAGTCTTGCCACAAACCCCTGAGAGCTGCCTGTACTTACAATTGTGAGAAAAAAACTTTCCTATGTATTCAGCAGCCTAGAAAATCAAATGAGTTTTATTTCCATCTTCTTCTCTGTGTGTAGTCCTTTGTGGGCCCCAGATTCGTGTGTCTTCTGCTAGATCTCTTGTTTGGGTGGGCTGTAGGCTTTCTTACTGTTTCCTAAGTCCTGCACATAAAAGCTGGTTTATTCATGCATTCATCAATGAATGTCTGAGTTATTTTTATTTCTTGACTATTGTCAATAATGCTGTGGTGAACATGGATATGCAAATATCAATTTGAGATCCTGCTTTTAATTCTTTGCATATCTACTCAGAAGTGGGATGCAAGATCATACAGTGATTATATTTGTAGTTTTTGAAGAACCTCAATGCTGTTTTCTACAGCAGCTGCGCCGTTTTACATTCATCAACAGTGCACAAGGGTTCTAATTTCTCCACATACTCCCCTACGCTTGCTATTTTGTTTTGTTTTGCTCTTTATTTTTATTTATTTTATTATTTATTTTGAGACAGCCTTGCTCCGTTGCCAGGCGCCAGGTTGGAGTGCAGTGGTACGATCTCGGCTCACTACAACCCCCACCTCCCGGGTTCAAGCAATTTTCCTGCCTCAGCCTCCCGAGTAGCTGGGACTACAGGCGTGCACCTGTGCACACCCAGCTAATTTTTGTAGTTTTAGTAGAGATGGAGTTTCACCATGTTGGCCAGGATGGTCTCGATCTCTTGACCTCGTGATCCACCCGCCTTGGCCCCCCAAAGCGCTGGGTTTACAGGCTGAGCCACCGCACCAGGCCCGTTTTGCTTTTTAATGGTAGCCATCCTAATGAGTGTAAAGTAATATCTCATGGTGGTTTTGACCTTTGTCCTTTTAAAAATTGGGTTGTTTCTCCTTTTGTTATGCTGTGAGGATTCTTTATTTATTCTGAACTTATTTCCCTTATCAGACACATTATTTGCAAGTGTTTTCTCACATTCTGTCAGTTGCCTTTTTACTTTCTTGATAAATGTCTTTTCACTTTCATGGTGTTCTTTGTTGCATACGCTTTTAATTTTGATGATGTCAAATTTGCCTGTTTTTTAATTCTGTTGCTTTTGTTTTGCCTGTTTTTTTTTCTGGGGTGTGTGTGTGTGTGTGTGTGTATGTGTTATCTAAAATCCATTGCCAAATACAAGGTCAAGATGATTTACTCTCATATTTTCTTTTCTAAGAGTTTTATAGTTTTTATTTTAGGTCTATGATTCGCAATCTTGTGAAAAGCAATCTGACATTAATTCATTAATATTTAAGGACTATGCTGTATAAAAAATATATACCTTTAAATATTGTCACATTTGACTTGATGAGCTACTCAGGCTGTGAGAGACCAACAAGATCCAAGACCAGCTGAGAAAAGAGACCTAAGTCTTTCTTCTAAGACTCACTCCAGTAGTTACACTTATTAAATTTTCATTTCTGAGTGCGGATTTTTTTTTCTTGTTTTCCCTCTCCTTGGCTTTCTCTCTCTCCCTCCCTTCTGTCCTTTCTTTCTTGCTTCCTTTGAATTAGTAACTCTATACCACATGTAGGAGTAACAGCATCATATTTCGGTCACTGCTTCACGGCATATACCTGTAGGCCTGTAATCCACCTTTGAAGAGTTGCCTCCAAGTTTGCTCCATAGTTGGGTCTTCCATAAACATTCCATCTTTTTATGAGCCAGCTGCTTTAGGATAACAAGAGATACAGTAAAACCAGTGAATCACATGATGTTGTCTTGCTTCTTATCTTTGAATTGAGCCTTCATCAGAGGCAGTGCTGAGTAGAAGACTGTAATGGTGAACAGAATTCATTTCTGGAAATAGAAGGTAGAGGACAAGTGGGACATGACTACATCTAATTACTTACTCTCAAACATCTTACCTCCTATCCCTCTAATAGTAATTTATAGTTTATTATCAAAATGTGTTCTGTGAAAATATAACTGTTGGTGAGGATACGGTGCAAAGGGAAGTCTTGTATACTGTTGGTGGGAATGTAAATTACTGTAGTCATTATGGAAACGGTATGGAGGTTCTTCGAGAAACTAAAAGTAGAGCTACCATATGATCCACCGATCCCACTGTTGGGTATTTACCTAAAAGACCTGAAACGGGCATGTCAAAGAGATGTCTGCACTCCCATGTTTGCTGCAGCGCTGTTCACAACAGCTACGTTGTGGAATCAAACTACGTGTCCATCAACAGGATAAAGAAAATGGGCACATATACACAAAATGTTACTATTCAGCCTTCAAAAAGAAAGAAGTTGTCATCTGCAACAACATAGATGGAATTAGAGAACATTATGCTAAGTGAAATAAGCCAGGCACGGAAAGACAAATGCTGCGTGTTCTCACTTATATGTGGAAATTAAGACGATCGAACTCATAGAAGCAGAGAATAGAATGGTGGTTACCAGAGACTGGAGAATGGGGGAATGATCGTCTAAGGGCACAAAGCCTCAGTGAGACAGGGGGAATAAATTTTTTTATATTTATTGCACAAACATGGTGCATATAGTTAATGATAGTGTATTGTATACTTCAAAACTGCTGAGAGTACATTCCAAATGTTCTTACCACAAAAATGATAAGTACGTGAGGTGGTGCATGTTAATTAGCTTGACTTAATTATTCAACATTGCATTCACAAATCATAACATTGCTTTGTGTCCCATAAATATACACAACTATAATTTGTCGATTTACAATAAATTTTTTTAAGTTTAAAAAAATGTCCTCTGTGGACCAACCGCTGCAGCATTATCTGAGAGCTTGTGCAAAATATATGTTCTCAGACCACAACCCAGGCCTGCTAAATCAAAAACTTTGAGGGTGGGTTTTAAAAATCTTTGTTTTAACAAGTTCTCCAGGAGATTCTGATGTTCACCGAAGCTCGAGAAACAATAATTTGGTTTTAGTGCGTCAAGGAGGAGTGCATCCACCAGGGGGCGCAGCAATGATTCCACTGGGCTGAAGGGTAAGATTACCACATTTTCATGTTCCTCATGCTTTTGGTGGATAGGATTTTCTCTCTCTTTTTTTAACTTTAAGTTCTGGGATACGAGTGCAGAACGTGCAGGTTTGTTACATAGGTATACATGTGCCATGGTGGTTTGCTGCACCTATCAACACATCATCTAGGTTTTAAGCCCCACATGCATTAGATATTTGTTCCAATGCTCTCCCTTCCCTTCCCCCCAACACCCGACAGACCCCAGTGTGTGATGTTCCCCTCCCTGTATCTGTGTATTCTCATCTTTCAACTTCCACTTTTGAGTGAGAACATGCAGTGTTTGTTTGGTTTTTATCCTGTGTTAATTTGCTGAGAATGATGGCTTTCAGCTTCATCCATGTTCTTGCAAAGGACATGAACTCATTCTTTTTTACTGCTGCATAGTATTCCATGGTATATATGTGCCACATTTTCTTTATCAAGTTTATCATTGATGGGCATTTGGGTTAGTTCCAAGTCTTTGCTATTGTAACTAATACTGCAATAAACATACGTGTACCTGTGTCTTTATAGTAGAATTATTTACAATCCTTTGGTTATATACTCAGCAATGGGATTGCTGGGTCAAATGGTATTTCTGGTTCTAGATCGTTGAGAAATCACCACACTGTCTTCCACAATGGTTGAACTAATTTACACTCCCACCAACAGTGTAAAAGCATTCCTATTTTGCCACATATTTTTCTGCATCTGTTGTCTCCTGACTTTTTAATGATTACCATTCCAACTGGTGTGATGGTATCTCATTGTGGTTTTGATTTGTGTTTCTCTAATGACCAGTAATGATGAGCTTTTTTTCACATGTTTGTTTGCTGCATAAATGTCTTCTTTTGAGAAGTGTCTGTTCATATCCTTTGCCCACTTTTTGATGGGGTTGTTTGATTTTTTTCTCTTGAATTTGTTTAAGTTCTTTGTAGATTCTGGAGATGAGACCTTTGTCAGATGGGTAGATTGCAAAAAATTTCTTCCCTTTTGTAGGTTGCCTGTTCACTCTGATGATAGTTTCTTTTGCTATGCAGATCCCATTTGTCAATTTTGGCTTTTGCTGCAATTGCTTTTGGTGTTTTAGTCATTAAGTCTTTACCTATGCCTATGTCCTGAATGGTATTGCCTAGGTTTTCTTCTAGGATTTTTATGGTTTTAGGTTTTACATTTAAGTCTTCAACCCATCTTGAGTTAATTTTTGTATAAAGTGTGAGAAAGAGGTCCAGTTTCTGTTTTCTGCATATGGCTAGCCAGTTTTCCCAGTACCATTTATTAAATAGGGAATCCTTTTCTCATTGCTTGTTTTTGTCAGATTTGTCAAAGATCAAATGGTTATAGATGTGTGGTGTTATTTCTGACGTATCTGTTCTGTTCCATTGGTCTATATATTTCTTTTGGTACCAGTACCATGCCCTTATGGTTACTGTAGACTTGTAGTATAGTTTGAAGTCAGGTAGTGTAATGCCTCCAGCTTTGGGTTTTTTGCTTACAATTGTCTTGGCTATATGGGCTTTTTTTTTCCTCCTCATTAGGCAGGGCATCTCTGAAGGAAAGGCAGCACTCCCAGTCAGGGGCTTGCAGATAAAATGCCCATCTCCCTGAAACAGAGCACCAGGGAGGAGGGGCTGCTGTGGGCACAGCTGCAGTAGATTTAATCTTTGCTGCCTGGGGGCTCCAAAGACAGCGGCTGATCCTGACAAGGGAGCTTCTCCCAGCACAGTGCACCAGCTCTGTTAAAGGACAGACTGCTTTCTCAAGTGGGTCCCCGACCCCCGTGCCTCCTGACTGGGAGAGACCTCTCAACAGGGGTCGACAGATACGTCATACAGGAGAGCTCTGAGTGGCATCAGGCCAGGGCCCCTCTGGGATAAAGATTCCAGAGGAAGGAGTAGGCAGCAATCTTTGCTGTTCTGCAGCCTCTGCTGGCAATACCCAGGCAAACAGGGTCTGGAGTGGACCTCCAGCAAACTGCAGCAGACCAGCAGAGGGGCCTGACTGTTAGAAGAAAAACTAACAAAGAGAAAGCAACAACATCAACATCAACAAAAAGGACACCCACACAACCATCCAAAGGTAATCAGTCTCAAAGAACAAAGGTAGATCAATCCACGTAGATGAGGAAAAACCAGCTCAAAAACGCTGAAATTTCCAAAAACCAGAATGTCGCTTCTCCAAATGATCGCACCTCCTCTCCAGCAAGGGCACAAAACTGGAAGGAGAATCAGATTGATGAATTGACAGAAATAGGCTTCAGAAGGTGGATAATAAACTCCTGTGAGCTAAAGGAGCATGTTCTACCCCAATGCAGGGAAGCTAAGAACCTTGATAAAAGGTTACAGGAACTAATGCAGTAACTAGAATAACCAGTTTAGACAGGAACATAAATGACACGATGGAGCTGAAAAACACAGCATGAGAACTTTGTGAAGCATACCAAGTATCAATAGCCAAATTGATCAAGTGGGAGAAAGGATATCAGAGATTAAAGGTCACCTTACTGAAATAAGGCGTGAAGACAAGATTAGAGAAAAAGAATGAAAAGGAATGAACAAAGCCTCCAAGAAATATGGGACTATGTGAAAAGACCAAACCTATGTTTGATTGGTGTACCCAGTGAGGAGAAATCTAGAGAAGCACTCTGGCCCCAGCAGTTCTGCCCGCTGTGGCGAATTCTGCCTAGTCCAAACCTCCCAGCCTCCTTAGCACTGTCAGGGGAAAACTGTGTACTAAATCTCAGTAATGGTGGACGCCCCTTCCCCCTCAACAAATTCAGTTGTCCTAGGTCAACTCTCCTTAATAATTCGGTAACAATATTGCTTCATTAATTGTGACTAATGCACCATACTAACATAAAATATTAACAGGGAAACCTGCATACACTTAAACTCCATTTTGTCTGAGATTAGTATGACAAGTCTAGGTCCTTTTTAGTTACTATTTGCAATAATATCTTTTTCCATCTTTTCAATTTCGACCTATGTGTGTTCCTAGATCATGAGTTCCTGATAGCACGTAGTGGGATCATGGTTTTTAAAATGAATGTTTTCAGCCTTTTTGCTTATCGATACCATTTTATTGAGGAATTTGATCCATTTATATTTAAAGAATTACAGATAAGGAAGGGTTGACTTTTGCCATTTGTTATTTGTTTTCTATGTGTCTTGTAGCTTCCTTTCTTCCCTCATTTCCTCCATTGCCACCTTCCCTTGTGTTTGTCCCTTTTTATAGTGACACATTTTTATTACCATTTTATTTCCTTTCTTGTAGATTCTACAAGTATTTTCTTTGTGATTACCATAAAGACTATATATGATATCCTAAAGTTATAAAATCTATTTTGAATTGATACCAACTTGACTTCAATTTCATAAAAAACTGTACTTCTTTAAAGCTCTGTCCCTTGCCCCAACTCCACATTATTGTCCCAAATTAGATCTTTATATATGCACCCATTAACATAGATTTACAATCGTTTTATGCAGCTGTGTTTTAGATATTGTAGAAAATATAGTTTATAAATAAAAGTATAATAATTCTGATTTTTATATTTTACTATGTGTTTCCCTTTACTGAAGATCTTTGTATCTTCATAAGTCTTTGAGTAAGAGAGTTTGGCAAGGTCGATGTGTACAGATCAATATAATAATAATGGTTAAATTTTTTTTTTTTTTGGAGACAGGATCTCTCTCTGTAGCCCAGGCTGGAGTGCAGTGATGTGATCACAGCTCACTGCAGCTTTGACCTCCTGGGTTTAAATGATTCTCCCACCTAAGCCTCTTGAGTCACAGGACCACAGTCCCGTGCCATGATGCCTGACTAATTTTTGTATTTTTTGAAGAGATGGGGTTTTGCCATGTTGCCCAGGCTGGTCTCAAACTCCTGAGCTCAAGTGATCTGCCTGCCTTGGCCTCCAAAAGTGCTGGGATTATAAGTGTGAGCCACCGTGCCTGACCAATTAATTAAAAATTTTATTTGCGTTTATTATGTACCAGACTTTGTGCTAAGTATGTTAAGTGTAAACTCTATTAATCTTCACATTAATCATATGACAAGACTACTGTAACCAGCTTGTTTTGCAGAGTTGGAAACTGAAACACAGAATTGACTAATCTGTTCAAGTCAGTGGTTGAACTCCATCAGTCCGGATCCTTGGACAATGCTGTCAATCACTGTGTTGCCCTGTTTCTCAAAGTTAATACCTGCTCCCTGCATCAGCTGCTTTAAAATGTCATTAAAAGACATAGATCCCATCCACGATGTCAAAAATAATGAAATAAATACAACCTCCAGCAATTCAATGCATTTCTATCAAAATCTCTAAAAGATTGCACATATGTGGGGTGTGTGTGTGTGTGTGTCTGCACGTACACAACTTCTAGAAGTTTCTTAAATTAACAGGGAAAAGTAAAGGCGGAGAAAAGCTCAGTTTATTTTGAACCACAAGACTAAAGAAAGGGAACATACATCCCTGATATCAAGACTGATAGTAAAGCAATAGTGGTTAAAACCAGATGATATGATTGACCAAGAGTGGATAAATAAAATGTGTTATACACATAAAATAGAATGTTATTCAGCCTTAAAAAGGAAGGAAATTCTGGCATATGCTACAACATGGAAGAACCTTGAAGACATTATACTAAGTGAAATAAACCAGTCACAAAAGGGTAAACATTGCATAATATATGAGATACTTAAGAGAGTTAAATTTACAGACAAATTAAGGAGAATGGTAGCTACCAGGGGGTAATGGGATGTTATTGTTTAATATATACAGCATTTCATTTTGGGATCATGAGCACTTTCTGGAGATGAAGAGTGGAAATGGTGGCACCATGTCACCGTACTTAATGCCACTCAATTGTACGCTCAAAAAGGATTAAAATCATTAACTCCATATTAAGTATGGTTTATCATATATATATATATTTTTTGAGATAGAGTCTCACTCTGTAGCCCAGGCTGGAGTGCAGTGGTGTGATCTCAGCTCACTGCAACCTCTGCCTCCTGGTTAAGCAATTCTCCTACCTCACCCTCCCAAGCAGCTGGGATTACAGGCACGAACCACCATGCCCAGCTAACTTTTGTATTTTTTAGGAGAGACGGGTTTCACCATGTTGGCCAGTCTGGTCATGAACTCCTGCTCTCATGCCCCGCCCACCTCAGCGGCTCCCAAAGTGCTGGGATTACGGGCATGAGCCACCACGTCTGGCCTACCATAATTTTTTAATAAAAACGTGGCGTAAGAGCAGGAATGGACAACTAGAACAATAGGTGAAGAATAACCACAGAAACAGAACCACGAGGGCTTGGTGTATGATGGAAGAGACATTAAAATCAGCGGGGAAAATGAGGGACTAATCCATAAACAGTGTTGGACAACGGGCTGTTTATATGGTGAAAGATAAAATTAGATTCCTATCTCACCTCATACCCAAATTAAATTACAGTTGAATGACATTATCAAACCATGAAGGCCAAACTTTAAATCTTTTTAGAAAAAATACATGGTGATATCCGTATGATAGTGCAAAAGAGTTCTGAAACAAAGTATGAAAAGCTATGTTAGATTCTTACAACTGCTGGAACAAAATGCCACAAAGCAGGGGCTTTCAACAACAGAAATTTACTCTTTTACAGTTCTGGCACCCAGAAGTCTGAAATCAAGGTGTCAGCAAGGCCATGTGTCCTCTGAGACTGTGTAACATCAATGTTTCCTTGTTCCTTCTGAGCTTCTGATGGTGGCTGTCAATCCTGGGTACTCCTTTGGCCTTCAGCTGCATCCCTCCATTCTGTGTCTGGAGGCACTAGTGTTCTCCCTGTGTGTCTTTGCAACCAAATTTTCCTCGTCTTACAAGAATACCAGTTGGCTGGGTGCAGTGGCTCACACATGTAATCCCGGCACTTTAGGAGGCCGAAGCAGGTGGATCACCTGGGGTCAGGAGTTCAAGACCGGCCTGGCCAACATGGTGAAACACTTCTCTACTAAAAATACAAAAATTAACCAAGCATGGTGGCAGGTGCCTGTAATCTTACCTACTTGGGAGGCTGAGGCAGGAGAATTGCTTGAACCTGGGAGGCAGAGTTTTCAGTGAACCAAGATCTCACCATTACACTCCAGCCTGGGCAACAGAGCAAGACTCCGTCTCAAAAATAAATAAATAAATAAATAAAATTTTAAAAAAAATCAGTCGTATTAACAGCCCATCCTTTCCCACTATGACCTAATCTTCACTAGTTACATTCACAATGACCCTATTTCCAGATAAGGTTTCTGGGGTGCTGGTAACACTTCAACATATCTTTCCTGAGGACATAGCAAAACTCAACTCAGAACAGAAGTATTAGCCATAAATAAAAGGACTGACACATTTGATCATATTAATTAAAAGTGAGCAATTTCTTTCTTCTGTAATATGTGTCAGATAAAAGATATTATGAAAAAAAGATTAGAAGTCTTTCCCGCCATTTTTAGTAGTCTTGATATTATAAAACAAGTGAGCACTAAAATTAAAACGACACTAAATGTGAGCACTAAAACATAGATGACATACTGTAATATAGAATTTTATTGAAAAAAACATACATACACAATTTGTTTAGTTAAAAAATTATTTTTTCAATTTTCACATTATATGTTATCAAAAATAGTTATTTTCTTTGCCTTTTAAATCTTGGTTAAAAAGATCTTCACCGTGAACTTTTAAAATTCTTCAACATTATTTTGGTGTAGGAAATAATGTAGGGAATACTTCTTTCCGTATGGATTGGTATTCACTTATTTGAAAATATATTTTGTGTGGGCACAAAATGTGTTCACAAGTATTTTTTGTGGAAGACAGATGCTCCAATGAATGTTCTATGTACTGGAGACAGAGTTGTAAACAAGATTCAATGCTCCCTGATATGAAGGCTTACACAGTCAGCCTTCCCTATCCTTAGATTTCACAACCACAGATTCAACTATGGATCAAAACCACGAGGAAAAAAATTAATTAAAAGGTGACAATGCAACTATAAAAATACAAATACAAAATACAAAATAACAATTTTTACATTGCATTTACATTGTATTAGGTATTGTAAGTAATCTAGAGATTATTTAAAGTATATGTCAAGATGTGCATAGGTTACATGCAAAAACACTTTATATAAAAGACTTGAGCATACATGGATCTTGGTATTGGGCAGGGATTCTGGATCCAATTACTTGCAGATACCAAGAGATGACTACATCCTAGTGAGAGGAGACTTCAAAAGCAGAAAAACAAGTCCATTTGTTGGTGTGTAAGAACTTTACTGGTGTTACAGAATAAAGTAAGTGGGGTTAGAAGTGTCAGGTGTCCATAGTCTGTTGTAAATTTAAATTAGACTTTTTGAAAAAAAAAATCTATTTGATCCAAACACATTTAAATGAATGTTTGAGCATATAACCAGACGAACTACAGTGTGTTTAGGAACAGCAGTGGGAGGAGATGAGACAAATGCTCCAATGAATTCCTTTTCTCCAACCGGTTAGTTTAAATGGTGAAATGAAATGTTTTCTGTCATGATTCTGAAAGATAAAAGTAACTAATATTCTTCATGCAGGGTCAAAATAAATGATGCAACTTGAAGCAGATGTACAGATATACAGCACAGCAGATATTGACATTTGATTGCAAAAGGTGTGGTAAGGGATGGTTAGCCGGCTCTTTTCTACTGATTTGCCTGTTTGTCATTTTCACTTTGCCATTTCTTCTGCTGCTGCTCACATGGAACCAAATTCTCTGATTTCTTATCAGTCGACTACTCACTGTAGAGTCCTTTATCAAAAAATATCCTCAGTGCTTTTGACCAGCCTGACTTTTGGTAGTGAAAAGCACAAACCATTCAAAACAAGTTCCCTGTCCACTGAACATCACTTTAATTACTTTTTAAAACACATTGTTAGTAGTTTGAGTAGAATTTTCTTATTTTCACCAAATCCCCAAGAGATAACTCTGCAAAATCTTGCACAATAGACTCCCAATTCACACGGCATAACTTGATGGTGGATGGCCTCCAAGACCATGATCTTTTAGTGGTGACGCTTTCTCTTTTGATTTAGGAATGTTGTCCTTTAAGGAAACCTGGAGGCTACTACTGTGATACACTATTTAAGAGATGGCTTGTTGGCCCGGCACAGTGGCTCACACCTGTAACCACAGCACTTTTGGAGGTCGAGGTGGGTGGGTCATGAGGTCAAGAGATCGAGACCAGCCTGGCCAACATGGTGAAGCCCCATCTCTATTAAAAATGCAAAAATTAGCTGGGCGTGGTGGCATGCACCTGTCATCCCAGCTTCTCAGGAGGCTGAGGCAGGAGAATCGCTTGAACTCAGGAGGTGGAAGTTGCAGTGAGCCGAGATCACACCACTGCACTCCAGCCTGGTGAAAGGTCAAGACTCCATCTCACAAAAAAAAAAAAAAGAAAAAGAAAAAGAAGGGCCGGGCGCGGTGGCTCAAGCCTGTAATCCCAGCACTTTGGGAGGCCGAGGCGGGTGGATCACAAGGTCAAGAGATCGAGACCATCCTGGTCAACATGGTGAAACCCCGTCTCTACTAAAACTACAAAAAAAAAAAAAAAATTAGCTGGGCATGGTGGCGCATGTCTGTAATCCCAGCTGCTCAGGAGGCTGAGGCAGGAGAATTGCCTGAGCCCAGGAGGCGGAGGTTGCGGTGAGCCGAGATCACACCACTGCACTCCAGCCTGGTGAAAGGGCAAGACTCCATCTCACAAAAAAGAAAAAGAAAAAGAAAAGATGGATTGTTGCTCTCTCTTCTGCAATCTTTGCAAGGAGTAGATTATAAAGACAAAAAAAGGTTAACCATTGCATTAATGTTTGGAAGCTGAGTCTTTTAGATTTCTGCTAGCAAACTGATATGAGGTAGAACTCTGAAAGATCTTTTGGCAATTTCATTTTCTTGGGATAAGTAAGTCACTTTCACATCAGTGTGTGTTGTAGAGTGTTTTTGGTTGTTACTGCTCTACTGAGATTGCGTAGAGGTTTTTTTTGCTGTTGTTTGTTTTTTTGGTTAGATTTGTTGGAACATCTTCATGGTATATCATCCTGAAAGCTGAAAGTCATTTTGAGGTTATTGCTTTTTCTTCCCAGGTCAGTTAGCCAACTAAAAAGGCCCCGAAAAAACTGGCTTCATGGTCCATGTCTATCAAGTGCCCATTTGTCACAGAAACAAAAATTCTGTCGTTTTCCTTAAGCTCAAATATTCCCCCTTGATAGATGGAATAGAGTCCATATTCTGCATCTTTAGACCAACAATTATTTCTAGCACTTTTCATCAGCAGTATGGGGTCAGGATAACTTGTGTATTTGTAAATATACTGGACCATTTGTTTGTCGTTCTTTCTGTCTTCTTTGATTTCCTCCTGAAATCGAAAGTATACTTGGCAATAGATGTAATACAGCCCTTTTTCATGGATGACCAGCTCACCATTCCTCAAGTGCAAGTTGCTCAGGAATGAATGTCCACTCCTTGATGATTCCCAGGAGTTTATTTTGCGGCCCAGAGCCTTTTCATTCTTGGAGTCTGTAGGAAATTTAGAGAGAAACAGAGTTAACAGAAGGGAGTTTGTAGCAAAGCAAGGAGCGTCCTTGCAGCTTTGGCTAATCTATGTTTTTGTTGGGGTTGCCAGGGATTTCAACTTAATATCAAACTTCTCCCTCCTTCAATCTCATGTGGATTATAAATTGTAGTCATAATCAGGAGGCCCCTGTATCATTGTGACACTGGGAATTGCTGGGAGTTCCTTGTCTTTTTATACTTTGTCAGCTGCTTATACCACATTTGTCACATTTGTCACACTTAGAATGGTAGCACAGGGGATGGCCCACTCAGATAGTAACGGTTAATGCTGGGCAGAACTTCCGCCCTGACTCCCTTCTTGTGCTGGTGAACTTAAGTAGACAATCCAGAAAGAAACCAAAATAAATGGATCTACTTTTTAGGCCTAGATCTCAGAGGTTGTTGCCATTCCTTTTGGACTCTCTGGGTCCCTCCTTGATCTTTCTCAGCTCTCCAGAGTCAAAGGCACACCAAAGCAGAAGGTGTCTCTGGTCCAAAATCATAGAGACACAAGGTTGGCAAAGGAGCCTAGATTTAAAGATCCTCACATCCTTGAATCTTTCACTCCCAAAGATTTTGAATGAAAAGTATGCCTTCCAAAATGATATTCCTTTAGACTTTTGGCCTATCTTCATGATTGGTGCAAAATTTGGCTTTTCCAGAGTATAAATCAATTATATTTGTTGATGAGTAGCAAAAGTAACATCATAATAATCCCCTCACTTGTAGGCAGAACATGCCAATCATTTATAAAACATGAAGAATGTCAAGAAGGCAACTACCCAGAAGAAACTAAGCCAACCAACCAAAAACCCCCCAGACAACCTTTTTAATTTATTAATTGATGTTTGAAATATTTTTAGACAAATTTATGGGACAAAGCCTCTCATAAAAATAAAAGTGAGTATTTCTTGAGTACTCACAATAGATCAGACATTTTGCATCATTTTATGAGTTAAGAATTATCTCAGCTTCGCATATGAAGAAACTGAAGCTTGACTGGTTTAAGTAATTTGCTTAAAACATGCATCTAGGTGAAGAGGAGCTCTGATTCCAACTGAGGTATTTACACTGTAAGACCCATGCACAGAGGCCAGGTGTGGTGGCTCACACCTGTAATCCCAGCACTTTGGGAGACCGAGGCGGGTGGATCACCTGAGGTCAAGAATTCGAGACTAGCCTGGTGTGAAAATTAGCTGGGCATGGTGGTGCATGCTTGTAATCCCAGCTACTCGGGAAGCTGAGGCAGAAGAATCGCTTGAACCTGGGAGGTGAAGGTTGTAGTGAGCCAAGATCACGCCATTGCACTCCAGCCTGGGTGACAAAAGCGAAACTTCATCTCAAAAAGAAAAAAAGACCCATGCACATGCACAGTATTACATAGCACCATATCAACACGTGTTCTGCCTAGATAAAAATTAGATGTAACATATATGGTTAAAATATATGAAACTGACATTTGTGTAAATAAAATGTGGTCAAATATTGGCAATCTCCTATGACTTAATTTAATATAAATGCCACTAGGACCACCACAGTGAGAATAAATGACTTAAAACTTTTTAAAGAGGAGTGAGGTTTGATGGCGAGCAAAGAAGAGAAGAGCAAAGCAATTGAAGAAGTAATCATAAGAGAGAGAAAAAAAATTACTCTAAAGGAGGAAAAAGAAAAATGGGATCCTGGCAACTGCAAAGACAAAATTCTCCCACTTTGTAATTTTCCTGAGGCCAGTTATGTCATGGCAGTAATTGAACTATTTGTCTGTAATCTTGCATCTGAAAACAGTCAGTCTGAGATCTGATTAATACTAAGCATTTTGTAGATAGTCATATAAACATTTCAGGTAAAATTCTTTAAAAAATAAGTTACTTGACACAGTCCTTCCATTGCTTTTCCTTAAGTCACTTATTTGTTGTTTCTCTTACTTGGAATAAGCAATGTGTTGCCACTTCCTCTGGTCCCAGTTATGTGAGCAGCTACTCTCTGAAGACCTCTTTCTCTCACTTCAGGAGAAATACCTTTTTGCTTTTCTGAAAGAGAAATGATAAAGAATCATCAACACTTGTCAAACTAGTTCTCAGATACATTGCTGTTCATAGGTGTTGTCAATCAGCCATTGTAAGCATACTGGGCTTCCAAAGTTGGTTCTATCAGTTTTCACAAAAATAACATTTTGATATTATGATCAATCTCCTTCAGCTTATAATCAACCTGAGAAGTACTTTACACGGGAAGAATAAGCAGTAACATGGATGATAATTTATCAGTGCCTCACAGGTAAGGCGCAAAGAGAATCCAACAAAGTGAAGATTCCATCCCTTTTCCAAAAATATAAATAAAAAAATAACTGTAGATTTGTAATAATCCTCGTGAGTTAAAGTGTGCAAATAACCACGTATTGGCAAATTTCTACCTTGAATTACATACAGAAAGCAGTAGCAATGGTGACGATTGCCCTTAGATGCTACAAACTGGCATCCAACAGTCATCCTGCAGCCAGAATGAAAAAAAAAAAGAATGGGAATTTTCCACTCAAAAAAAAAATGATAATCATAGGAATTGACATTCTGGTCATATTGAATATTCTAGCATATAAGTTGCAAATTCACTAGATCATAATAAACAAATAACATTTATTGACCATCATCCAAAGTATTTTGGAGTAGCCTTAAAAAATAGAAATGTAACAAATGTCTTTCTCTAAAAAATCAGCTCAGACTTCTCAAGTGTGCTTACATTGGTTGTAAGACAAATTATATTCTTTTATCAAACAGATAGTGTTAGGGTAAGGCCCTACACCCCAAAGGGCTACAGACATTAACCACTGCCTTCACTGACCAAGTCCTCAAGGAGCTTACAGACTTCTATGGAAAATTTTAATAAATATGAATTAGAAAGTGACAATTTGGAGGCCGAGATGGGTGGATCACTTAGCCTAAGAGTTTGGGATTAGCCTGGGCAACATAGTGAAACCTCGTCTGACAAGAAATAGAAAAATCAGCCAGATGTGTTGGCCTGTCCCTGTCGTCCAACTATTTGGGAATCCGAGGTAGGAGGATTCCTTGAGGCCAGGAAGTTGACGCTGCAGTGAGCCTGGGTAACTGATTTGTTAAGGTCATTTCAAGGATATGGATAGGAAAAGCTAGATTTGAAAGCAAATTTTTAGAAGAGGAAATTTCCTACTGGTTATAGCAAGCACCTCCCAGAAAAGAAACTTGCAAATACGTATATCGAGGTATCATGGATATATTTTGGTACACAGGGTAGTATTTCACCTTCTTGGGATGAATAAAAAAGAATTTTATTCTTCCAACACTGAAAACAGTGCATGCATTTACTGCTGGAGACCATTAATCTGGTATGCCTCATCTGAACAGGTGGAGTGTTCAATATTCTGACTCCTGCTTTTGCCTTTGGAGAAACGGTAAGAAAGAATGCTTTGACCCAAGGACCAAGCCCTGTGCTTTATATTTAAGAAAACATACTTAATAAAGGAAAATAGGGGTGCCGAGTGATGAGGAAGTTTATTGCATTGGAAAAGAATAACTGATTTATCCTTGTTCATTCCTGGAAGGCAATGAACTAAGTACGTGTGATAAAAATATCAGAGTGCAGGGAACTTACTTAGATAGGTGTCCAGGGAAGCCCTATCTGAAGAGATGACAATTACGTGAGCTGTGAAGAATGAGGAAGTGCCAGATGGAAGGCTAATGGAGCCAGCCTGGGCAATAGTACCGAACAGAGAGGTGGGTGGGGAGAAGGCTGCTATCCATAAACAAGGGGGTGCTGTAGGATGGAGACCACAGGAGGAGGATTGTGGGTGGGTAGAAAGATTGTTGGGGAAGGGATGATGGAGCAGGAGGCCTTTGTAAAGAAAGATCTGGAGCCCAGTGGTGGCCTGAAAACAAAGCAGGGTGACTTTAAGGAACTGCATTTATCTCTCTCCATTTCCCAGAAAGGATTTAAGACGGCTTGTTTCTAACACATTAGAAGTTAGAAACAAGTAAGTGAAGAAGTAAGGGGGAAGGGAAAATTCATGGGGGAAAATAAGAGTAAGCTGAAATACAGTTCTGACCATAGGTGAGCCACAGATTTGGTTCTGAGCTTCCTAGCTGCCTATGTGAAGAGAGAAGTAGAATCAACAAGTGGCTTGAGATACAGAGCAGCAGATCAGAGGATGGATGAGTGGATGAGAGCAGAGACGAGAATGGAGAACTATTCACAACCTGTCATGAGGTCGACAGTAGAAAATTAAAATAACAACAAAAAAGATAATACCTTGAACTGTAGAAATGGTTTCTTCAGAGGTTCTCAAAATCATCTGCAAATATTATTGAATAAAGCTTGTTAATTTCCCTTAAAATGTAAACTGACTATAGAATCCTGTGGCTCTTCTTGCTGATGTCTAATGGAAAATGTCTACATGCATTACCAATCTAGGAAGCTTTCAGTTTGGTCAAGCATAGGGTCTGTAAGGGGAGGGGTGGGAGCTGGAATGAATACTGAGATAGCTGTCCCTGTACAGGAATCAAGGGATAGTGTTCCATCTGGGAAAGCTCTTTTGCTGGATGAAGTCTTGGAAAGCCCACACGCGGAGCAGTGCAGGAGGAAGAAGCCATCTGCCATGTGAGGTCAGCCAAATGTGGCTGTTAGGGGTGGCACTTTGTGTGTGAGGGGGTGGTGTATGTATGTGTGCATGCATGTGTGTGTGTAAGTGCACTGCGTAACAGAGTCCAGGGGCTTAAAATTATTAGACAGACCCAAGTCTCAAGACGTAGGCCACACTTCCTCTGCTTCAGGATGCCCACAGACATACATAGCCTGCGGAGGTATGATCTGACAACACCGTGTCATTCTGTTGTTCTGAGAATGTGGCTGAGCCATTCTCAACATAAAGATATTTTCCCACCATCCCGTATCTTTGCTAAATATCTAGTAACCTCCCCGTGCCTTCGTACTAACCAATGGGGAAAAACAGTAAGAAAGAGGGAAAACCAAACCTTTCTATTAAACGGGCAGACCCTGACTTGGCTCATCCATGGCTTCCGAATTCAGCTCTGTCCCTCCCGCCACCGCCTCCCATCACTGCCCTCTTTCCCATCTCCGCAGTCAATGTTGCACCTGTCAGAAACTTGCCTTCTTTGTACTTCCACCTCAAAGCAGGAGCCCTCTGCTTCTCCCTCTACCTGAAGCCCTGATGCCAGATAATGGGGGACAGGTGGGTGGCGGTGGACTCACTGTAATCAGTTCCCTGGGCACTGACGTACGAGAAGGAGAAGTGAGAGGAAGCCACAGTATCTGTCTTCTCTCTCTGTCTCTCATTTCTCTAACTGTGTCTCTCTTTCCCACTCTTACTTCCACTTCCTCTTATTCTGTAACAGAAAGGAAGGCGAAAAGGAGAAGCAGCAAAAAGGAAAGGGTCTTTCCTACCATGTTGGAGTCAGAATAAAAAGAGCAACTAGAAGCATGGCCAGATGCCCTGCGTTCAAATCTTTTAATGACTGGCTCTGTGGGACTGCTCAAGTCATTTAACTGGTCCAAACTTCAACTTATTAATCTTTTAAAAATATATTTAAGGGGCTAATAATAATTTATTCTTCAGGGCTGTCGTGAGGATTAAATGAGATAACGTATGAAATGGGCATAGGGTATTTACCGGAATAAGTCTGTTCAACTAATGTGCCTCAAAAAACAAAAGAGAATTATTCCCCACCTTCTCATCCATTCCCTCTGTGTTCTCTCCCGCCTTCTCATCCATT
>NW_022437041.1:5911900-6005569 GCF_009761245.1 Sapajus apella | reverse complement strand
CTGTGTTCTCTCCCGCCTTCTCATCCATTCCCTCTGTGTTCTCTCCCACCTTCTCTCTATTCTAGTTGGTAGCAGGATGTGAGATGGGAAGGTGAATGACAGGAATAGCAGGAAAGAGATACGTCCCCACTATTTCTCTTCTCTCCCCACTCTCTGTCCACGACACCCAGCCGTCTCCTGACCTCCAGCCTTCCACCCTCGTTCTGAATTGCTCTCCCCTGCTGGACAGTTCACCTCCACTCTCCCCAAACCCCTATCCCAGGGACTTGGGAGTTTCATTTCTCGGCTCCCTCAGGACCCTTCTCCAGTCCAGGCTTTTCCTAGTGTCCTGGCCCTTGCACCCTGAACACTCGCTGTCATTTGGAGTGATGGAATCACAGCTGCTTGTGTGCAGGGGCACCCCAGCCCGGGGCCATGCTTCTAGGACAGGTATGTTTCTAGGACTCCTACGGGGAAGTCTAGTTTCGTTTCCCGTAGAAATAGCATCTTACGTAATGTCGGGGCTTTACTGTGAAAACAGCTCAGGATTATAAACTCATTCCCTAACCACCAATATACCACTATTTCTATGGAGAAACAGATGCTGAGCACCAAACAATGGACTCACAAACGTGTAAAAACACATTCTTCTCCTACCCTGGGAATTCCCCCCGGTTATGGCTTAAAACAATGGTGTAGTTCACAGTTTACACTAGAGTATTTTTACAGCTATGTTCTCATCTGATATTTTTACATAGGCAGAAGCAGTTTTTTTTCTTTTGAGATGGAGCCTTGCTCTGTCGCCCAGGCTGGAGTGCAGTGGCACAATCTCAATGCACCCTCCACCTCCCAGATTCAAGCGATTCTCCTGCCTCAGCCTCCCAAGTAGCTGGGATTACAGGCACACACCACCATGCTTGGCTAATTTTTGTATTTTTAGCAGAGACGGGGTTTTGCCACGTTGGCCAGGCTGGTCTTTGACTCCTGACCTCAGGGAGATCTGCCTGCCTCGGCCTCCCAAAGTGCTGGGACCCATGCCCAGCTGCGAATATTATTAAATGCCATCTTACAAAGAAGGAAGAGCCTAAGAGAAGAAACCTGATTTTATCTGACTCTGCCACATTCAAAAAAATAAACTGCTAACTAACGTGTCTCTGCTAGAGGTCCCGTTTAAGTAACATCCATACATAGATACTTTCTGTAATTTGTTATTTACTGGCTATAAATTAAGAGAAAAAAACGCTTCAATTTCTCAAAGCATCTTTTTCTTCCCTTCCCTTTTTTTTCCTTTCTTCCCTCTTACTTTCTTCTTTCTTCATCTGCATAGATATACAAAAATAAATATTTATCTCCAGACATCTGCAATATGGGAAGAAAATAAATCACGATTTGGCCTCCTTTATCTTTTGAACGAAAAAAAAATCCCATACATCCTTTATGACTTTGGGACCTTCTGTTCATTACCCTGTCTGTGCCTCAGTTTCCATAATGTGAGATTAAAAGGTTAGACTAAATGTGGAGGCTGTCTGGGATACAGGTATGAACTCTAGACCAGGGGCCAGCCACGCCCTGCCCTCTGCTGCTATGCCCCATTTTCCTAGTTCTATGAATTTAGGGGAAATTACTTAAACACTCCGGGCCTAAGTTTTCTTATTTGTAGAATGAAGAGTCTAGGCTTGATTATCTTAAAGATTCCTTTGCTTTAAGGAATTCTTCCGGCCTTTTCTGCCTGCTGGAGAGGTTGTCTGGTGAGGTTACCTACCTTTCTAACGAGCTGCCGGAGTTGCCACTTGACTTCCCAGCAGGGGCTGTTCACACTCTCTTCGTCACTGGGGTCCCAGGAACTGCCATCTTCTTTTAAGAAACAAGCAATGCCGCTTTTGGAGTACTTGTCCTGCATCTGCGTTGAGATGGAATGTATTACGCATAAGTGCTTTTTATTTTTGTTCATTTGGAAGTTAAAACAACAGAAACTGACGGCAGGCTTGGAGAAGTTTTGGCACGTTGAGTAAGTTCCTGCCTGAAATAAGAGTAAACATGCTGTCCTGTGCCCTTTAAACAAAGGAATAAAAGTAAGCAGCTGGATATGGTGGAAAGGATCCAGGGGTTCGTCAAGATCTGACCGCTGTGCCTTTCTTGGTAAGTTGCCTCTGTTCTCCTGTGTCTGTTCCTTTGTTTTGAGCTGGTTCACTACAATGATTCTGAGGTCTCTTCCTGCTCTGCCATGGCATGTATCCCATTCTGAAGCTGGAAACCTACCTAGATACAAGGTCGGCAATGGAGTCAGTTTAAATTCCAAGATTCTAAATAAAAACCAGCCAAATCATTTGGGAGGGGGTCATATTCTGTTTGTGGATCTGAGCTGTGGCTAAGTAGATTCTAGTAATTGATCTGATTTCTACTCCTCTGGCAGGCAGACTCTGGACCGTGTTGCTGCTAGAAATCTGAATGCTGTCTCATTAAATGTTCACACGAACTAGGGATTTATTGGCAGAGACTTTAAACACTCTTTGAAGGTTTTCTCACCGTTTCTGATTGAAAGTAAACAATGGCAATAGCAGATCATTGTCAACAAACTCCTAACCCTCATCAGCAAATCCTTGCTTGATGTTATAAACACACAGACACACACACACACACACACACACACACACACACACACAGACACACACACACACACCCCCCAACCATCCAGAACTCTTCCGGCTGATAATTGTTTAATCAAGAAGAATAAGAAACAGAAGGTCCAAACAAAGCCAGAAGGATTTCGTTTGTTTGCTTTGCCCATTTCTTCTCTTCTGTTTTGTTTTGTTTTTAACAAGTGGGATTGAAGAGATGTTATTTCCCTGAAAAAAAAATCTCCTGAATTGACTCTACCTGGGGAAATAAATGACAATTTTAATCTGTTATTTGAACTAAAGGACTGCAAAGCCTGAAGGAAGGGTCAAATTGAATGATGACAAACTCCTTCCTATAAAGAGACAATCTCATTTTAAATCAAAATATCTGAACTGTTTATGAGAGGTCCTAGCCAGGATCACAGAGTTCTGTCTCAGCCCTATAACCCTTGGACATTTGACCAAGGTCCCTCAAATGGTACACACTTGAGTTAATAAATTTCCTCCACACACCCTGACATAGATCATTCATTTACTTTCAAACAATTGTTTATTTTCCTTCTTCCTCTTTGAAATTACAAGAGAAAAATATTCCCATAGTATATGTACTGGGAGGTGAAGCTGGGGCCACCTGAGTTGAGAGATCACTGGCCATGGAATTAGGCACATTAAGGACCTTGCCCCTGCATGCCCAACTGTAGATTCGTAGTTGCACCTCCAATTTACTTGGGAGATGCAAAACCTTTGCAAGGAAAGCACCCAGTCACATATGATTTAGAAATAAGAGAGCATGTCGAGCCAGATGTGGAAAAGGATCATGAAAGAAGAGACGAGGAACTGAGATCAGCCACAAGGGCTGAGGGTGGTTCCAGGAAGAGCAGACGTTTCCTGGACACTGTGCCAGTTCACCCACCCAAAGTATGAGTGTGCTCTGGCTAAGCTTCGGTTTGATTACACTGAGCAGACAAGCTCACAAATCTCTGTAACATGTTGGGGCAAAAAGTGTGCATATACCAGAAAGGAGGAAGCAATATGCCTTTTCCCCTCACAGCAGCTGTAAGGTATCTTAGCAGGAAATGGCTGAAGATGGGAGGCTCCAGCCGTAGGAGGCAAGGTACAGAGTTGACAGCTGCCTATGATTAGGTTGTAATGGTGTCAGGCAACAACTTTTCAACTGAGGTGGAGTTTGACTTGGGTGGTGGTGGGGGAGCTTGAGCCACAGGGACCAGCCCAGGTGAGTACAAATTGCTGTATAGAGCCTGTAATACCATCTGAGTATTTCCCAGAAATACTTTCTGGAGGAGGTGGGGGGAACCTGGAGAATTGAGTAAGATCCCAGGTATGAGTGGATGGGTGATTGACAAGCTAATGTAGTTACATGATTACCCAGGAGTTCATAAAGCCTGGATACAGTCAGGATACACAGGCAAACTGGGAAGCATGGAAAAGTAAAGAACACATTTCCAAAAGTTAGAAAAAAAAACCACTCCAAAATTAATTAGTAAATCACACAAACAAAATCACAACCACTAACAGCTGCTATACTCCCACCTCCTAGTTAACCTTTGGAGGATGTCTCTTGTTTACAGGGGCAAGATCAGACTGCACGCATGTGCACAATTTTGAGTATGGTTGTTTTCTCATAAGACTATATAAAAATTCTGTGTTCTTTAAATCTGTATGAAGATTATACATGTATGGCATGGATATTTGAAAATTTGTAAAATATAGAAAAATAAAAAGGAATAAAAAGCACCCATAATCATACCATCTAGAGATCACATTGCCATTTTGGTGTTTCTCTTTCTAGACCTTTTTATGCATAAGTATTGATTTCTGAACACTAGAAATCCAGAGAGGAAGCCCCAGTCACCTTCTTCACCCTCACATATTTCTTGCATCTTGTTCGTTAGTAGTTTCTTCTATAGAACTTGGCCATACTGGTGACTAGACAGATGGCGGGCTGACGTGGGGTGCTGTGGTTATTCTAAGAATGATCATGAGCATGATATGCCTCCACCTGCCTCCTCCCAGCCTTTCCACTTCAAAGTATGAATTTCCTGCAGCATATCATAGGCTGAGGTCTACTATCTAACTAACCACGCCTGGGCACTGGGGGCAGGAGATTGTGTAGGTGGGTTATTTTCATTTGCGTGCCCTTGTAAAGAAAGCTCTTGCAGTGGGTGCCTGTTCTTCAGCTCCAGGAGCTCTTGGTTCTGAAAAGTGGATTTCCATGGTGACTGCTCTTGGGGCTGTTACAAACATGGTGGTTGGCTAGGCCAGGGTCAACCAGTCCTTGTTGGGGCTTGAGCTCAGCAGGGTAGAATCAGCAGGATAGACAAGATGGCAGCACTGACCATCTCTGCTGCCCAGACATTAGTCTCTGACAATCATTTTCTGCAAACTACAAATAGCACAAAGATTCATTTATGAAGATGTGTGGAGAGGAAGCCCTTCTCCTTTTTCCTCCACTTCTATGATGCCACAGTGATAGGCCATTCTTTAGTCATAAAACTTTCTCAGAGGGACACAGACTTCAGGGGCTCAGCCCATACTGGTTGATCATGTTTGCAGGTCTACAGGCTTATTTATAAAGGTCCAATCCAATGTTATAAAGCCTTCCTTCACCCTTGCACCCTATAATCCTGGCAGACTGTATCTTCTGCAAATTTTCGCCAGCTCAAATGAAGGCTGTGTTCAATTTTCAAAAATTAATACTTATGTTGAATATACTTTTCCAAAGTCTACACAGAAGATTCAGATTTATTTTCCCTTGGGAAAATATCTGATGAAGAAAGTGACACTTTCAGGAGACTCTTCAGCAGTAATTACAATGCTACTATAAAAAAAGCATTGTATTGTATTAAAAAAAAATGCATTGTTAAAAAAAAAAGTAGGTGCTTCCATGTATTGAGTACCTCCTTCACACTTGGGTTCAAAATCAGGCTTTACCTTTTACTAGTTTTGTAATCTTAGACAAATCTCTTAACTTCACCTGAGCCTTCTTTTTTTTCATCTATAACAAGAGGTAATTACCCTTAGGCTATATAATTGTTCTGAGACTTGAGACAAGGCAATATCTTTCAAAGTTCCTGGTACGCAGTAATTGCTCAAAACCTATAATTATCCTAGCCTTCGAGAACTCTCAATGAATTCTTCTGCATGCCTAACATACATGTATTCATATATCAATATGCAATTAAGAAAAATGTGTGCAACTGGGAAGATCCTAAGCCTTATATGAAATTTCCACTTTTATAGTAGAATTGAAAAAGAAATTTGATTATATACACAGACAATTGCATAAGTCAGTTCAGCAAAGAACTGGTTGATTCAATCTTGAAATTAGTCCAACTTGTAATGTGAGCACATTGATGGAGCTACTTGTGTATGAAGTAACAGCTTTATTCTGTGTATGCTGCAAAGTTAAGAAAGGTGAGGACATTCTGGCTCCACAGTGGTGAACATAGCAGCATTCCAGTCTCTCATGTAGACTTAAAGCTAAAGGTATGATGATAGTTTTATGAATATTTTTTTCTTACAAAAGAAAGTCTTTTCTAAATGTGCCCTACAATAAACCTGACTTTGCTGGTCATCTAATGGTAGCCATAATTTTCATAATCACTTGCAAATCAAACAAGAATCTGCCTCATCCATTTCCAAAAGAAAAATTTCTGATTGAGATAACTGAATTTACACTCCACAGGATATGCAAACTACATTTCCCTAGCAAATAGTTAACACTCTGTGTCTTTTGCACAATTTATACTTTTCTGAGATGCTTAGCCTTTCATTTGCTAGTCAGCTGCCAGGGTTGATGCTGCAGGATGCCCTGTGCATTCTTTGTACATCACAAGGTGCAAACAGGTTAATCCTGTGGCCACCCTGCTGCGGAGGGAGAAGCCTACAGACCTGGGCTCTAACTGCCCCCGCGCTGCCTCCAATGCCTTGTCTGAAGCTGAGTATATTATTTCTTGTCTCCTCATCTGTAAAAAGGTGGTGGAGGGTGGGAGTGAGTGTGAGGGCTAGGGGGGATCTGAAGTTCCTTGTAGCTCCTAATTCTCTACTATTTAATATACAATTAGTTAAAATATATATTAGAAGTCAACAACTGAGTTGGCTTATTTTCAGAAATTTTGCAGTCATAATTCCAGGGAGTTTTCATTGAGAAAATCATAAATTAAAATGGCACTAAGTGTTTTCTTTTCTGTCAAAGATACCTCGATTTGTACATGAACCATTTGCAGGCAGAGAGTGGTCATTTTATGCTCCATTGTTTTATCATGAACAGCTGTGTTTCTCTGATAACTTCTTTATTACAGATCCTACCGATGACATGCCAGTGCCCCAGGAGTAGGCAGAATGTCATACCTTTGTATTCTCAGTTATTGTCAACACAGCAAAACATGTCAAAGGTCTGAAGGTTCACCAGGACTAGCTACATCTAGAACACACAACAGGAGGGTTCAGTGATTTAGAGCCTGGCTTTGGGTTGAGCCTGACTCTACCCTTGTTGCCTGCATGTTCGTGGACCTACCATGCTTGTGAAGGCTGTTCATTCATTCAGCAAGTTTTTAGTGAATCACAAGTATTAGTATTAGTGGCTACTTGGGAGCCATATGGTAGACCCAGAGGTATACTGGTGAGCGGAAGCAAATCCGGCTCTGATACAGCCACCCTCGTCCCCAAGAATTCATGAGTCAAGAACTGTAACTCGCATCCAGGACAACAAAGCAGGGAAGACAGAGCCGGAACGCCGGGGGCTCCTAGCAACGGGCTGGGGCGGGAGTTTCATGGAGTTTCCTGAGGAAAAATTATTTGCCCTGGAGCAACAAGTGAAGAAGCTAAATTTGGTGCCAGACGTGTAGTCTGCAGTCTGCAGAAACCAGGTTTTTAGGTAATATTTACAGACTTTGAGGTTGTTATGTTTTGGCAGTGTGTAACATGCCATTTGAAATCTGTTTGCCAGGGCAGTCATGCAAGAGAAAGAAATAAAGGGTATTAAAATAGGAAGAGAGGAAGTCAAATTGTCTCTGTTTGCAGATGACCATAATTGTATAAAAACTCCATTCTCTTAGCCCAAAAACTCCTTAAGCCAATAAGCAACTTCAGCAAAGTCTCAGGCTACAAAATCAATGTGCAAAAATCATAAGCATTCCTATACACCAATAATACACAAGCAGAAAGCCAAATGGTGAGTGAACTTCAATTCACAATTGCTACAAAGAGAATAAAATACCTAGGAATACAACTTACAAGGAATGTGAAGGACCTCTTCAGGGAGAACTACAAACCACTGCTCAAGGAAATAAGAGAGGACACACACAAATGGGAAAAAAAATCCATGCTCATGGATAGGTCAATATTGTGAAAATGGCCATACTGCCCAAAGTAATTTATAGATCCAATGCTATTTCCATCAAGCTACCATTGACTTTCTTCACAGAATTAGAAAAAAACTACTTTAAATTTCATATGGAACCAAAAAAGGGCTTAGACAGCCAAGACAATCTTAAGAAAAAAAAACAAGGCCGGAGGCATCACACTACCTGACTTCAAACTATACTCCAAGGCTACAGTAACCATAACAGCATGGTACTGATACAAAAACAGAGATAGGGACCAATGGAACAGAACAGAGACCTCAGAAATAACACCAACCATCCGCTCTTTGACAAACCTGGAAAAACAAGCAATTGGGAAAGGAATCCCTACTTAATAAATGGTGCTGGGAAAACTGGCTAGCCATATGCAGAAAACAGAAACTGGACCCCTTCCTTACAGCTTCTACAAAAATTAATTCAGGATGCATTAAAGACTTGAATGTCAAACCTAAAACCATAAAAACCCTAGAAGAAAACCTAGGCAATACCGTTCAGGACACCGGTATGGGCAAAGACTTCATGACTAAAACACCAAAAGCAATGGCTACAAAAGCCAAAATTGACAAATGGGATCTGATTAAACTAAAGAGCTTCTGCACAGCAAAAGAAGCTATCATCAGAGTGAACAGGCAACCTACAGAATGAGAGAAAATTTTTGCAATCTACCCATCTGACAAAGGTCTAACATCCAAGATGTTAAACAAACAACCACATCAAAAAGTGGGCAAATGATATGAACAGACACTTGTCAAAAGAAGATATTTATAGGCCAACAAACATGAAAAAAGGCTCATCATCACTGGTCATTAGATAAACACAAATCAAAACCACAATGAGGTCCCATCTCATGCCAGTTAGAATGGCGATCATTAAAAAATCTGGAGACAACAGATGCTGGAGATGTGGAGAAATAAGAATGCTTTTACACTGTTGTTGGGAGTGTAAATTAGTTCAACCATTGTGGAAGACAGTGTGGTGCTTCCTCAAGGATTAGAATCAGAAATATCATTTGACCCAGCAATCGCATTGCTGGGTATATATCCAAAGGATTAGAAATCATTCTACTATAAAGACACGTGCACACGAATGTTTATTGCAGCACTATTTACAATAGCAATGACATGGAACCAACCCAAATGGCCATCAATAATAGACTGGATAAAGAAAATGTGGCACATATACACCATGGAATACTTTGCAGTCACAAAAAAAGATGAGTTCATGTCCTTTTCAGGGACATGGATGAAGCTGGAAGCCATCATTCTCAGCAAACTAACACAGGAACAGAAAACCAAACACCCATGTTCTCAGTCATAAGTAGGAGTTGAACAATGAGAACACATGGACACAGGGAGGGGAACATCACACACTGGGGCCTGTCAGGGCATGGAGGGGAAGGGGAAGGAGAGCATTAGTACAAATACCTAATGCCTGTGAGCCTTAAAACCTGGATGACGGGTTGATGGGTGTGGCAAACCACCATGGCACATGTATGCCTAGGTAACAAACCTGCACATTCAGCACATGTATCCCAGAACTTAAAGTAAAATAAAAAAATAAAAAGTAAAAAAAATCTGTTTGCCAGAATTCATGAAGAACAATAGACCTCATGTGAGTTACGAACCTGAACTTCACTCTGCTGTGTGCTCTCAGATAAAGTTTCTAAGAGCTACGTTACAGATTTGTTCTGACAGAAAGTGTCAAAGTAACAAGGCCCAATTTACAGACTTTGCTACTGCTGTGGAACAGATTTACTATTTGTGTTGGAAAGCAGGAAAGAAATTTTATAATTCCCCACTTAATTGGTCAGAATTTCTAACTGTGCACCTTGGATTGCTGCACATTGGACTCAAAAGGAAACTGGTCATGAGGAAATATACTTTTATTTATTCACGGCTACAGGGTAAGTACCCGTCCCTTCGGATTTTATTCCAAACCTTGCTGTAATATAAAGAAGGAAGTTTACAAGACATGACATTGCTGCTTTTACAAAAGGACATTCTGTTTATTTTTGCAGTAACTTTCATGTCCCCATAAGCAGAGTTGCCACAGTGTGCACTACCTTAGATTGTTTTACTGCTGTGTACTTGTCATTTTTTTCCATTTTGATCTAATTTAGCCTCAGTTTTATTTGTGAATAGTCTTTTACATTTTTTGTATGCTGAATATGGGCACCAAAGAGCTTGTAAAAGTTATCTTTTTCAATCGAATGTGCACAAATAAAAGCTTGGAAAAGAAAAAAAAGAACTATAAAGCGTTTAGCAGAAAGCTTTCATGAACAGTTGCAACAGCTAATATTATAAAATACAAATACTTCTGAAAACAAAAAAGCTCTCGGGAGTTCTGTTGCCCGCATCTGCTAGTAACTCGTGGAGCCAATTCTGTGACTGCACTTCGTTTACACAATTTCTGGAACTTACACGTTGGCGAAGTCCTCAGTGGTTATGCAAGTTAGCAGCTCGAGTCTACCGACAGAGAAAGAAAGCAGCCGGATCTTCAGAGAGGAGCAAGCTGACATGCAAAGGAGAAGCAGGTAACGGACAACTGCTAAGCGCCTCAGAGACTGAACGCACTGCATTGCACTGACCTGCTTCAGCTCATTGGTGAAGTACAAGTAAGTTACGGCCACACAGAGGGACTGCAGGAGCACTGTGAAGATCAGGATCAGCACGCAGGTCTGCCCGGGGCTGGGTCCCCCCTGACCTTCCATCATAGCCATGATCCTGCCGGAGTCTGAGTGCTGTAAGTTAGCCAGGCAGCCGGTTTCTGAAGCCCGCCTTTCTGTTTCTTTTATGTCAGCAGAAAATGAAAGTGCATTGACTTGTTTTTCTCAGTAATGTTGCCTAGCCCCACCCTCTGTCCCTCACCTCTGCTTCAAATTCCTCTGAACCCAGACAGAACTCAGAGACAACACTTGTCTCAAGGTGATGGTTGGAAAGGAGGGAAACTGAAAGAAGACCCTCTCCTCACCCATGCACCCCTTCTCTGCACGCATAGAGGGGTGGGATTTTCTTTTATTTTCCCTAACATATCCTCATTCTACCACAGAGCCCTAAGCCTGATGGCCTGTTTTCTAAATTTTAAGAGAATTCTTATGACCTCAAACTTCCATGTCTGGTTTTTCTCATGCTACTGTGAGGTGCAGGAAGAAGGCAGGTGGGAGTGGATAAAGGAAAATAGAAATACTGTCTCATAGCAATGGTCCTGCTGCATAACTCCATCTTGAATGTCAGAATCTAAATATTGACTTCTTCCTCTTTGTAAACCTTCAGACACAAATTCTAATCTCCTTCTCAGATCCCCTAGCCTACCAAGACAATATACCTTGTGTTAGACTGGACAGGTCAGAAGTAGTTGACACTCTCCGAAAGGCAAAGGAAAGAAACATGTAGATGTTTTCTAAAATATTAACCCCAACACAGTGTCTCACTGTCACTATCCTTCTTTTATGGATTAGGAAAAGAAATCACAGGGAGTTGATTACCTTCAGATTCAAGATCCAGCCCCAGATCTCTCCACTATCAGATGCGATACACTGGTCCAGTTTTATATTGTCTATATATCTTGTTCAGCATCTTTCTGTTTCCTCTTTCTTTCTTTTTTTTCTCTTTTCCTTTCTTCCTTCCTTCCTCTCTCTTTCTTTCTTTCTTTTTTTTTCTCTTTTCCTTTCTTCCTTCCTCTCTCTTTCTTTCTCTCTCTCTCTCTCTCTCTCTTTCTTTCTTTCTTTCTTCCTTTCTTTCTTTCTCTTTCTGACAGAATCTCACTTTATCATCCTGGCTGGAGTGCAGTGGTGGGATCTCAACCCACTGCAGCCTCCACCTCCCAGGTTTAAGTAATTCTCCTGCCTCAGCCTCCCAAGTAGCTGGGATTACAGGCACATGCCACCATGCCCAGCTAATTATTTTTGTATTTTTAGTAGAGACGGGATTTCATCATGTTGGTCAGGCTGGTCTTGAACTCCCAACCTCAGGTGATCCTCTTGCCTCAGCCTCCCAAAATGCTGGGACTACAGGCATGAGCCACTGCATCGGGTCATTGTTTAGTATTTCTTATTCCATTCTTGACCCACTGAATCAGAGTTTCTGATGGTGGACTAAGGAACCTACATTTTTCAGCAAATACTCCAAAAGATCCTAAAGTTTGGGACCCTCGATGTAGAGTTACTTTCCTGAGTTTATTCAGGTACGTCTGGTCACCGTCACTTCCTGCCCTCACCTTGTAGCTGCAGATGAATCAACTGTCTACATTTAAGAAAATATTTCAAATCTTAAATTTGCCTCTGTCAAATTGCCAAATTTTTAAATGTAAACTCCTTTCAGACACAGACAAATTGGCAAGGTAGCATTTTTCCTACTAAAAGTTTCAGACATTACGTGAACCTAACACTATTTAACCACACTCGCTCTAAGTCCTGGGCTGAATGAGTTTTTAAAATCAGGTGAAAGGTGAGTGGGGTAACTGGAATGCACAAGACACACAGCCGGGCAGGGCAGAAACAAGACACCAGAGAGATGGCAAAGAAACGCAGGGGAGAAGACCAAAGGAAACCAACTTAACACCTTTGTTATATTCCAGAAACAGAAACATTACGGTTATGATGTATGTGAAAGGCAGGAAACTAAGGAACGGGAAATGTGCAGGAAGTCAACATCTCTATCTTGTGGGGAAGTAAGAAAGTGTGGAGTGTGGAAAATGAGGAGGCTTATCTTGTGGTCAGGTCAGGCAAAGGGCTGATTACAGGAGTTACAAGAGTCAAGAGGTCCGGCCACCTCTGTCTTTGAGCCTCCTCATGTATTGGCCGGGCACAGTGACTCACGCCTGTAATCCCAGCACTTTGGGAGGCCGAGGCGGGTGGATCACGAAGTCAAGAGATTGAGACCATCCTGGCCAACATGGTGAAAGCCCGTCTCTACTAAAGAAACAAAAAGCAGTTGGGTGTGGCGGCGCGCACCTGTGTCCCAGCTACTCGGGAGGCTGAAGAAGGAAAGTCGCTTAAACCTGGGAGGCGGAGGTTGCAGTGAGCCAAGATCACGCTACTGCACTTCAGCCTGGTGACAGAGTGAGACACTGTCTCAAAAAATGAAAAAAAAGAAGATATTATATATATAGGATATAAAGAAACCTTAATCCTTTTATTGTGACAATGTTTAATATAAATGATATAGCGCTTAAGCCATATTATTATTAGCATGGATCTGCCGACTGGCATCCATACATTACACCCTTTAAGTGACAATTCAGTTCCTTTCAACTGCAGTGAGAACTTTTTATTTTATTTTATTTTATTTATTTTGAGACAAAGTCTCATTCTGTTGCCCAGGCTGGAGCACAGTGGAGCAATCTTGGCAACCTCCGTCTCCTGGGTTCAAGTGATTCTCCTGCCTCAGCCTCCTGAGCAGTTGGGACTACAGGGGCCTGCTACCACACCTGGTTAAATTTTTTTGTATTTTTAGTAGAATCAGGGTTTCACCATGTTGGCCAGGCTGGTCTCGAACTCTTGACCTCAGGTGGTCCATCTGCCTCGGCCTCCCACAGTGCTGCGATTATAGGTGTCAGCTACCACGCCTGGCCTATTCTATAACTTTTAAGTAATTTTTAAAGAAAGTCCTTACAAAGCATTCAATTTAGCATTCCAGAAACAACTCATATTTTGTTGGCTTCTATGATACTTATATGAACTATGTAACTACATCTGGCATAACAGTTCTGAGAAGAATTGAATTCTTGTTAGGTACATACATGGAAACAGAAGAATAGCCTAAATCCTTCATGCCCTCTGCAGAACACACTGACTGGAGGTTAGAGGAAGTCAGTACAGAGAACTTCCAGTGTATCTTGTTTATTTCTATACTTATTTGATTATTTTATGGCTACCCCATTTATAAGAATGTAGGTTACATGAGAGTGAAACTTTGCCACATGCATGGCTACCAATTCCTGGCACAAGCCTGGCATACTGTGAGCAAATCCATGCTGGTTGGATGAATGAGCATTTCATAGTCTCCAGAATCTTAAGGCTCTTTACCGCAGGAGCAGCAGTGTTTTCTGCAGAATGGACACTGACGCAGAATTTTTAAGTCTTTCCCACCAACACTAGCAGGAAATCTATTACTTGCTTCCTAGTGCATGACATCCCATGAATAAGTGCCAAATACTTCATTCTATGAATAAAGATGTTAGTTAAAATGTAATTGTTAAAGTCCCTTTAACTAACCGGACTGGGAGGCTTGGGTTGTTTTCCTGATCAGACCGAGGGACAAAGGAGGTGAAGAGAAGACTGTACATTCCTCAAGTAGAGAGGCAGGAAAAGGTTTCAGGAATATAAGGCTTAGTATTTCTCTGAAAGATCTATACTTCCAGCACTTAATTTTGTCAGTAGTTGATCCTGTTTGCTTTTAACATGAAGGGAAAAGCAGAAGCTGTAACTGCCACTAGTGCCCTGTGAAGATTTGTAAAGATTTTCAAGGAATTAATTATAAGAGCTGTTAGGCCAGGCATGGTGACTCGCGCCTGTAATCCCAGCACTTCGAGAGGCCAAGGCAGGTGGATCACTTAAAGTAAGGGGTTTGAGATCAGCCTGATCAACGTGGCGAAATCCTATCTCTACTAAAAATACAAAAATTAGTCAGGCATGGTGGCAGGCACCTGTAATCCCTGCTACTCGGGAGGCTGAGGCAGGAGAATCGCTTGAACCCGGGAGGCAGAGGTTGCAGTGAGCCGAGATTGCACCACTGCACTCCAGTCTGGGAGACAGAGCAAAACTCCGTCTCAAAATAAATAAATAAATAAAAGGCATTATCTCCAAAGAGTTTGTAAAAAAGGGACAGACATTTTGTATTGCCTAAGAGGCCTTGCCAGGCGGCAGTTTGACGTCTTCATTCTGGAAGCTCAGTTGTCCCGACACCCGTGAGATTACTAGCCTGCATCCGCCGCTGTGAGTGGCGGGGTGTGGATGCTTGGGCAGAAGTGTCCAAACACATATTCGCTTTCATATCTAGTGTGATACAGGGAGGAGGAGTAAATGATGTGAGGAATACAGAAACATTTTTGCCCCGGTATAGTGTGGATAAAAGAGCCAAAGGTTAGAGGCATTCACCCAGAAGCAAATGGATGGGAATTCTAGCCATTCTGCCAATTTGTAGCTCTACAGCCATGACGAACTCACTTAACTTTCAGTGCTTTAGTTTTCTTATCAAGCAAGCAGTAGGATTTTCCTGGGAGTCTTTTTTTTTTTGAGACGGAGTTTCGCTCTTGTTACCCAGGCTGGAGTGCAATGACGCGATCTCGGCTCACCGCAACCTCCGTCTCCTGGGTTCAGGCAATTCTCCTGCCTCAGCCTCCTGAGTAGCTGGGATTACAGGCACGCGCCACCATGCCCAGCTGATTTTTTGTACTTTTAGTAGAGACGGGGTTTCACCACATTGACCAGGATGGTCTCGATCTATTGACCTCATGATCCACCTGCCTTGGCCTCCAAAAGTGCTGGGTCCTGGGCGTCTTTAAGATGTCTAACCAGTCCAATCATTTTATGATTCTACCATTGCCTGATTATAAAAATAATAGAATTCATATTTTCACCCAAAGTCGGTGTGTCCGAGACCTCTTCTGACAAGGCTTCATTTTTATTTATTTGTTTTTTTTGAGACCATGTGTCTCCAAAAAAATTGCTGGTGTGCAGTGCATGATCTCAGCTCACTGCCACCTGCTACTCCTAAATTGAAGCAATTCTCCTGCCTCAGCCTCCCGAGTAGCTGGGATTACAGGCGCACGTCACCATGCCTGGCTAACTTTTGTATTTTTAGTAGAAATGGGGTTTCATCATGTTAGCCAGGCTGGTCTTGAACCGCCTTGGCCCCCCCAAAATGCTGGGATTACAGGCATGGGCCACTGCGCCTGGTGTCTTCTGATGAGACTTCAATAGCTGTTAAAACAAGTATGCCAGGCTGGGCAGAGGTTGCAGTGAGCCCAGATCACACCACTGCCCTCCAGTCTGGGTGACAGAGTAAGACTGTCTCAAAAAAAAAAAAAAAAAAAGTATACCAACAACAGTCATTACCTGTTTCTTTTTTTTTTTTTTTTTATGTCAGAGGATAGGGATGGGTATAAGTTAAGATGGTAGATCTTATTATTTTCCCCAATTCTTCATCCATCTCTCTAGTCACACCTTTTGCCATGTGGCTACAGTTCATATCAGTGTATAAAGAGTATGTATCCCCTCTTCGTCCATGTGGGGCTTGGTCATGTGATTTGACCATTTGGATATCAGTAAATCTAACATGAGAAGGCTTAGATTAAAATTTCATGGTTGGTCTTGCCCAACTCTGTTATTTCCATGAGAAGAGAAACCCTGGGTAGTCCAGGGAGGATGAGAGATACATGGTGCTGAGCTAGACCCAGTCCACATTTTGGAGCCAAGATCACCTGAACACAGCCTAGATCAGCTGATTCCATGGCATTCCACAGCAAACGAGGAAGAATAAATAATTATTTAATTCACTGAGTTGTTGGCTTCAAAATATTATTGTGGCAATAGAAAACTGATAGCGCTTAGGACTGGGGATTATTTAAATACATTCAGCTACAATTAGCAGAGAACACTACTCAAGATAGCTTCAACCAAATTTCAAGTAGTGTTTTAGTATCAAGCAACTGACCCCAATTCAGACAAATGGAAACGGAAAAATGACTTTATCAAAAGGATATGAAGTTGTTTGAATCTTGGTGGGGGCTGAGGTTGCTGTCAACATAGATTGGAGCTATCAAATCCTGAGTCACCAAAACCTATCCATACAGTCACTCTGATGGCGGTATAACTGCTTCCACCACAGGGTACGCACGTCACAGCTGCAACACTGGTGCCACCTACACTAGACATCAGATGCTGCTCCGAGAACCAGTGACGCTGCTGTTCCCGGACACTGAGTACGGTGGTCAGTGGACAAAACCCCCAGAACAGAATCTGCTCAGTGCCTTCTTCTGCTTCATAATTTATGAGGCTTCATAATTCATCACTAGCTTCTGTTTCGTGTATGTTTATGTACCTGATCGGCAGAATCTAGACCGCGTCACACTCTAGCTTCAAGGGATGATGAGAAGGTGAGTATCTAATATTTTCCGTTTATGTGATGATAAATGAACTCTGCCTTGTAAGGAAAATCCCAACATTGGAAGGAGGTTACGTGCTGGTTAGTCAAAGCAAAAGCGAAATACCACAGCAAGAAGGGATGTTATCAGCTCAAACCAGAAGAGATCTTTTCAGCTCACTGATAACTGTCAGTGTAATGGTTGTGGCTACACAGCAGGCGTACAAACGTGGCAGTCCTAGTGAAGAAGGAAATGAAATAATAGCAATAACAGTAAAACAAAACCTTATAATTTGTAGTTGCTTATAAATTCAGAATTTATAAAACCTTATAAATTCTGCTGTGTTGTATGCTGTTTAATGCAGTATCTTCCCAGCTCTGTTTAAGGCAGAATATTGAACTGCCTTCCTGCAAACCATTAAACCTTATCTACACCACATTCTTAGCAAAGTTCTCAAGCATTCCTGTGCTTCTTGCTAATCAGCTGCACGGTTACACAGCAGATAAACACTGCGAAATGTGTTTCTCAAATGTTACTTTTCAAATGTAAAGTACATCACAAAACATGTCACAAGTTAATTAACTATTCTTTATTCTGGCTTCTGTAAACCTGCTTCTTGCTGCATCATCCTAGGTGCATAAAAGGTACCCTTTGTCCTCTGCTCAAAATTAAAACGTAATTCCGCTAAGCCCATAATCACGTTAAATAAAATCCTCCTGCAACCCCGAATGGTCTATCCAAATCTCGAATTTCCTGCTACACTAGAACAAAAGTTCCCTCATGTGCTATTCCAGGTAAGTCCCTCAAGGTAATCACTTTTTGGCTTTTTTTTCTCCTTAATACAATGTTTTTGAAATTTATCCTTATTTTGCATGCTCAGCAGTTTGTTCCCCTTTTACTAGCAAGTAGTATTCCATAATTTCTTTGTTCCTTCTATTGATGAGCTTTAAGATTGTTTTCAGCTTTGGTAATTACGAATAAAGTAACTGAATATTTTTGTAAAGTTTTATGCACAAAAGCTTTTTTATTAAGTAAGTGTTTAAGAATAGAACTTCTGGTCGCAGTGTAGATGTTTAATTTTAAAAAAAAATGTTGCACAGACACAGTAGCTCACGCCTGTACTCCCAGCACTTTGGGAGGCTGAGGCGGGTGGATCACCTGAGGCCAGGAGTTTGAGTCTGGCCAACATGGTGAATCCCATCTCTACTAAAAATACACACACACACGCACACAAAATAGCAGGGTGTGGTGGCGTGTGCTTATAGTCCCAGCTACTCAGGAGGCTGAGGCATGGGAATCGCTTGAACCCAAGCGGTGGAAGTTGCAGTGAGGCAAGATCTTGCACTGTACTCCAACCTGGGCGACAGAACTAGATTCCATCTCAATTAAAAAACATAATCGTCAGATTCACCAGGGTTGAAATGAAGGAAAAAACACTAAGGGCAGCCAGAGAGAAAGGTTGGGTTACCCACAAAGGGAAGCCCATCAGACTCACAGCAGATCTCTCAGCAGAAACCCTACATGTCAGAAGAGAGTGGGGCCAATATTCAACATCCTTAAAGAAAAGAACTTTCAACCTAGAACTTCATATCCAGCCAAACTAAGCTTCATAAGCGAAGGAGAAATAAAATCCTTTACGAACAAGCAATTGTTGAGAGATTTCGTCACCACCAGGCCTGCCTCACAAGAGCTCCCGAAAGAGGCACTAAACATAGAAAGGAACAACCAATATCAGCCACTCCAAAAACATACCAAATGGTGAAAAGCATTGACACAATGAAGAAACTGATGGGCAAAACAACCAGCTAGCATCAAAATGGCAGTATCAAATTCACACATAACTATATTAACCTTAAATGTAAATGGGCTAAATGCCCCAATCAAAAGACACAGATGGGAAATTGGATAAAAAGTCAAAAGCCATCGGTGTGCTGTATTCAGGAAACCCATCTCACATGCAAGGGCACACATAGGCTCAAAATAAAGGGATGGAGGAAGATTTACCAAGCAAATGGAGAGCGAAAAAAGCAGGAGTTGCAATCCTCGTCTCTGATAAAATAGACTTTAAACCAACAAAGATCAAAAGAGACAAAGAAGGGCATTTACTTAATGGTAAAATGATCAATGCAACAAGAAGAGCTAAGGATCCTAAATATATGTGCACCCAATACAGGAGCACCCAGATATATAAAGCAAGTTCTTAGCGACCTACAAAGAGACTTAGACTCCCACACAGTAATAGTGGGAGACTTTAACACTCCACTGTCAATATTAGACAGATCAATGAGACAGAAAATTAACAAGGATATCTAGGACTTGAACTCAGATCTGGACCAAGGAAACCTAATAGACATTTACAGAACTAAATCCACAGAATATACATTCTTCTCAGCACCACATCACACCTACTCTAAAACTGACCACATAATTGGGAGTAAATCACTCCTCAGCAAATGCAAAAGAACAATTTCATAACAAACAGTGTCTCAGACCACAGTTTAATCAAATTAGAACTCAGGATTAAGAAACTAACTCAGAACCGCACAACTTCATGGAAACTGAACAACTGGCTCTGGAATGTTGACTGGATAAACAATGAAATGTAGGCAGAAATAAAGATGTTCTTCGAAACCAACGAGAACAAAGACACAACATACCAGAATCTCTGGTACACATTTAAAGCAGTGTCTAGAGGAAAATTTATAGCAATAAATGCCCACATGAGAAGCAAGGAAAGATCTAAAATAGACACCCTATCAACAAAATTGAAAGAGCTAGAGGAGCAAGACCAAAAATACTCAAAAGCTAGCAGAAGACAAGAAATAACTAAGATCAGAGCAGAACTGAAGGAGATATAGACACAAAAAACCCTTCAAAAAATCAATAAATCCAGGAGCTGGTTTTTTGAAAAGATCAACAAAATAGGTAGACTGCTAGCCAGATTAATGAAAAAGAAAAGAGAGAAGAATCATATAGATGCAATAAAAAACGATAAAAGGGATATCACCACCGATTCCACAGAAATACAAACTACCATCAGAGATTACTACAAACAACTCTATGGACATACACCAGTAAACCTGGAAGAAATGGATAAATTCCTGGACACTTGCAACCTCCCAAACCTAAGCCAGGAAGAAGTTGAAACCCTGAATAGACCAATAACGAGGGCTGAAGTTGAGGCAGCAATTAAGAGCTTACCAACCAAAAAAAGTCCAGGTCCAGATGGGTTCACAGCCAAATTCTACCAGACATACAAAGAGGAGTTGGTACCACTCCTTCTAAAACTATTCCAAACAATCCAAAAAGAGGGAATCCTTCCCAAATCATTTTATGAGACCAACAACATCCTGGTACCAAAACCTGGTGGAGACTCAACAAAAAAAGAAAGCTTCAAGCCAATATCCATGATGAACATAGATGCAAAAATCTTCAATAAAATACTGGCAAAATGATTGCAACAGCACATTAAAAAGCTTATCCATCACGATAAAGTAGGCTTCACCCCGGGGATGCAAGGCTGGTTCAACATACACAAGTCTATAAACGTAATCCACCACGTAAACAGAACCAAAGACAAAAGCCACACGATTATCTCAATAGATGCAGAGAAGGCCTGCAACAGAATTCAGCAGCCCTTTATGCTAAAAACTCTCAATAAACTAGGTATCGATGGAATGTATCTCAAAATAGTAAAAGCGATTTATGAGAAACCCACAGCCAATTTCATATTGAATGGGCAAAAACTGGAAGCATTCTCTTTGAAATCTGGCACTAGACAAGGATGCCCTCTCTCACCACTCCTATTCAATATAGTATTGGAAGTTCTAGCCAGAGCAATCAGGCAAGAAAAAAAAAATAAAGTGTATTCAATTAAGAAAGGAGGAAGTCAAATTGTCTCTATTTGCAGGTGACATGATCGTATATTTAGAAGACCCCATCATCTCAGCCCAAAATCTCCTGAACCTGATAAGCAACTTCAGCAAAGTCTCAGGATACAAAATCAATGTGCAGAAATCACAAGTATTCTTATACACCAATAACAGACTTAAAGAGAGGCAAATCAATAATGAACTGCCATTCACAATTGCTACAAAGAGAATAAAATACCTAGGAATACAACTAACAAAGGATGTAAAGGATCTCTTCAAGGAGAACTAGAAACCACTGCTCAAGGAAATTAGACAGGACACAAACAGATGGAAAAACATTCCATACTCATGGTTAGGAAGAATCAATATCGTGAAATGGCCATACTACCCAAAGTAATTTATAGATTCAATGCTATCCCCATCAAGCTACCTATGACCCTCTTCACAGAACTGGAAAAAACCACCTTAAACTTCATATGAAACCAAAAGAGAGCCCGCATAGCCAAGTCACTTCTAAGCAAAAAGAACAAAGCTGGAGGCGTCATGCTACCTGACTTTAAACTATACTACAAGCCTACAGTAATCAAAACAGCATGCCTACTGGTACCAAAACAGACATATAGATCAATGGAACAGAACAGAGGCCTCAGAGGCAATGCCACACATCTACAACCATCTGATCTTTGACAAACCTAACAAAAACAAGCAGTGGGAAAAGGATTCCCTGTTTAATAAATGGTGTTGGGAAAACTGTCTAGCCATGCGCAGAAAGCAGAAACTGGACCCCTATCTGACACCTTACACTAAAATTCACTCCAGATGGATTAAAGACTTAAACATAAGGCCTAACACCATACAAACCTTAAAAGAAAACCTAGGCAAAACCATTAACGACATAGACATAGGCAAGGACTTCATGACTAAAACATCAAAAGCATTGGCAACAAAAGCCAAAATAGACAAATGGGATCTAATTAAACTCCAGAGCTTCTGTACAGCAAAAGATACTGTGTAACAGGTCACTGATGTCTCATTCCTTATTCCCCCCCCAGTTTTCTTCTCTCTAGTCCAGTATGTATATTTTCTACTGACTTCTCTTCAACTCTACAAAATATTTCTTCTGCATTGTCTAATTTCCTATAACTTCCATTTGATGAATGTATTATTTCAATATTGTTTCTTTCACTTTCATGATTTCCATCTGGTTCTTTTACAGAGTTTCATGCCTTTCCTGAGGTTTCCCATTCCTTCACTATTTATAACCATTTTTTACTACTGACTTAAAAAATATACTTGTAATAGTTTTAAAGTTCTTCTCTACAAATTCCAATATCTATGTCACTAATGGCTCCTTAATTATTAACTTTATTATAAATTAAATTTTTATATTTTCCTGTTTCATACCATTGTAGTAATTTTTTGTTATATACCAGACAGCACAAATGATACATTATATAAACTGTGGATTATGTAATCTTCCTCTGAAATTTATTGAATTTTTTCCTGGCGGGCAGTTAAATTACAGTTGGATCACCTTGATCCCACAGAGACTTGGTTTTAGGCTTTGCTATAGCGAGTCTATTTTGTTTTCCATTAGTTCCAGGACTTTGGTACTTACTCTTAAGAGCTGGCCCTCACGGGGTTTTACTAAAGACCAAAGAATTTACCAAGTCTTCTAACTTGGTAAGATTTGAACTCCAAATTCAGTCTCCCCTGGTGGTAATAAGTAGTTGCTAAAATTCTTGCTCATCTCTTCACGTTTTCAGAGTTGCTTTCCATTGGTTTCCTGGATTCTTGCCATGCTCATGCATAGTTTAGGATTCAGCCAAGCATTTGAGGGAATTGTATTCAGGTTTCAGAGCTCACTTCTCTGTGGCTCCTTCTTTCTGGGATTTTCTCTTCAATTTTCAACTGCCACTATAACAATCTCCAAAACTATTCTCTGACTCCTCAGTCCGATAAAACTGCTGTTTTCTTTCTTTTCTCTTTTCTTTTACATTTTATGGATCTTTTTTTCTTCAACTTTTGTTTCAGGTTCTGGGGTACATGTGCAGGATGGGCAGGTTTGTTATGTAGGTAAACGAAACTGCTGTTTTCTGCTTGAACTCTATCCACTCCATTTTGTACACTGGGGAGTTCCCCCATGGGAAAGCCAGTTAGGTATCTCATATCTTCCCAGTGTGTTTCTCTGATTTCAAGGCTTGTGTCTCTTCTAGTTTCTGCTTGCTTTTGGTTGCTCATCAGTGCCTTGAAACTGTTGTTTTTTAAAAAATAATTTTCCCCAAATTTAGAGAATTGTTATGAGCAGAGAAGTAGTTCAATATTGTCTATTCGATCATTATTAAAAGTCAGAAGTCCAACCCTAGGTAACTGTTAAGATTGAGGAAAAAATCCCTCACACATCTCCAGAAAATTCTCCTAATGGCCTATTTGCTAGAATTGGGTCACGGGGTGGATCCCCCATGGCATGGTGCTGTCCTTGCAATAGCAAGGAAGTTCTCCTGAGATCTGGTAGTTTAAGGCTGTGTGGCTCTGCCCCCACCGGACTCTCTGTCTTGCCCCTACTCTTGCCATGTGATATGTCTGCTCCCACTTCACCTTCTGCCATGAGTGAAAGCTCCCTGAGGCCTCCCCAGAAGCCAAGCAGATGCCAACACCATGCTTCCTGTCCCACCTGCAGAACCGTGAGCCAATTCAACCTCTTTCTTTTTTCTTTTTTTTTTTTTGAGACAGAGTCTCGCACTGTTGCCAAGGCTGGAGTGCAGTGGCGTGGTTTCAGCTCACTGCACACTCTCCCTCCTAGGTTCAAGCTGGAGTGCAGTGGTGCGATCTCGGCTCACTGCAATCTCCACCTCCTGGGTTCAAGAGATTCTCCTGCCTCAGCCTCCTGAGTAGCTGCGACTACAGGCATGTGCAACCACACTTGGCTAATTTTTTGAATTTTTAGTAGAGATGTGGTTTCACCTTATTAGCCAGGATGGTCTCGATCTCCTGACCTCGTGATCTGCCTGTCTCAGCCTCCCAAAGTGCTAGGATTACCGGCGTGAGCCAACACGCCCAGCCTCAGCCTCTTTTCTTTATAAACTACCCAATCTCGAGTGATGCTTTACAACAACGCAAGAAAGGCCCACTATAGTCAAGCATGTCAGAAACAGATCTTACTAGCTGTGTGCTCTTGGCCAGGTCAGTTAACTTCTCTGATCCCAAGTTTCTCTTCCATCTAGTAGGGATTCTAACAGCTAAGGTGGCTTTCTGAGTAGGGCTGAAGATGCAAGTGAGGCAGGAGTAAAGTTTCCTTCCCTTTCTCCAAAACTTCTGCCATCAGCACTTGAGCCCAGAGGGTGACTGGGTTTAGCCAGGACGTGGTGAAGGAGAACCAGGAAGTTTACCTGCCGGGCGGAGGGAGAGAGCAAACAAGTGTAACTTGCTTGGGGGAACACTTTCCTATCATTCTTTCCACACCTGTAGAGTACACAATTCTTCTTTCAACCACTTTGCTCCTTGTTCCTTTGTTTTCAAGGAACCTGTGAGAGTATTGCATTTAAATTTTATTTTAAGTTGGACTCCCCCACAGGACGGCTCCTCTAATTGGCAGAGGCCCATCTTATTGTCTCTGATTTACAGTGCTAGAAGTTTCTGGCACTTAGTAAGCAGTAGGTGTTTGGGAAGAAGGAATGAAGGGAGAGAAAGCGGCGGGTGGGGATAGAGGAACTGGCAGGGGCCCCATGCAGCAGAATTGGTACAGCAAGGAGGTAAGCATGAGAGGATGCCCACAGGGCTTCCTGGAGGAGGTGGTTTCTGGGCTGCAGGTCCTGGCACTGAAGAGCAGGCCTGGAATGTCTGAGTCAGGGAATGGCAATGGCACCAGAGACGGTGAGGAGTTTCATCCCATTTGGCAGTTCAGCCTGCAACAGTTCCTGAACTGCTCGCCTAGACGTGTCAGAGGCAAATCCAGGGGAGGAGCTAATGCTAGTAGGGTATTTCCGAGGGAGGGTGATGTTCATATCAGTGTGGGAAAGGAAGTCTGGGGCTAGCCCAGCTTCTTAACAAGTAAATCGCTGCCCTGAATCATTATGTGTCTTTCTTTTGCTGTCGCAGGAAGGGCAGAATGTAGTCTTCGTGCCTGTCGGGGAGAGACACTGAGAGGCAGAGACCTTTTGCCTTTGCATTTATTTCAGTAATTCAGTAGCTCTGTATTAAGATGGTGCTTAGCAAACATTTGTAAAATGTGTAAATTCACAAATGCTTCTTCCAAGCTTCTGTAATTTTGCGACCTTTCTTCCTTCCTTGGGAAAGAAGACAGTTCTGGGTCTCCTGGGGGGGCCTCCTGTCCCCCATTCCCTCTTGTCTCCACAGGACATTCACAAGTAGAATTTTAAGTAAAAAAAGCGACAAAAGTGACAAGTTCTATTTGACTTTCAAACTAGTAAAGATACAGAGGTTAAAAGTAGACTCCGTCATGGGAGGAGTCCTACACACAGTGAGCTTAGGCTTGTTTCCAGCCAATTACTGTTTGTTTGAAACTCAATTGTTTGAAAGAATAAATCTAACTTAATCTTCCAGCAAGCAAATTAATTTTCCTTCCTCCCTGCTAAACCATCTCTTCCTGTAGTGTAAAGCAGCGCCCTTGAAACTGCCTTTGTGAAATTACGACTGAGATAGTGAAAGAGATCTAACTTAACTGACTCCATCTTGCTTCTAACCTCCAAGCTGTCCGTGTTCATTCCTGGGCATAGGCTGAACTAACTTTGGGAGACATTTAGTTTATAGTTTAAACAAAGACAGGAACAGCCATTTCCCAAAGGCCTTTCCCAAAAGACTTCCTTCTTGCCTAACATTAGCCACAAGATTTAAAATTATGGTTTAGGAGTCATGCAGCTGGAAGCTAAAATATTCTGATCCTCTCTAAATTGCTCCTGAGATCAGTGCTTGAGATAGTTTGCAGACCCTGAACTTGATGGATTTGCTTGCCCCACCCAGATCAATAAACTGGGTCATCTAACCTTGTGTCCGGGAACTGACTGAACACAAGAAGACAGCTCCGATTCCTTAAGATTTCACCTCTGACCAATCAGCACCCCTGGCTCACTGACTTCCTCCCACCCACCAAGTTACCCTTAAAAACTCTGCTCCCTGAATGCTCAAGGAGACTGATTTGAGAAATAATAAAATTCTGGTCTCCCGCACAGGCAGCTCTGTGTGAATTACTCTTTCTCTATTGCAATTCCCCTGTCTTGATGGATTGGCTCTGTCTAGGCAGGGGGCAAGGTGAACCCTTTGGCTGCAGGATATTTTCCCTATGAAGAAATATGAGAAACGATAATTTTGAAGGGTTGCTGTATCTAGACACTTTGTTGGTTGGTGCCTCAAAAGCTTTAGGTCACTTCTATTGAATACAGAGGAAAATAGAGCATGTAATTGGCCAGGAAATAAGAAGACATGATCTGTTTTCACCTCCACTGTCTAACTAACAAAGGTCACTATGTCTGACGGGAATTAAAGCTAATCATTCTGACAGTTGTACTTGGGAAAACTCAGGCTGTTTTTTTGCTTGTTCCTTGACTTATTTGAGTTGCTGTTTTTTTTCCTCTAGGTATGGTAGGCATTTTATTGTTTCCCAGGGTTTTCTTTCTCTCTCTCTGTCTTTTTTTTTCCCTTTTCTGCAGACTATCTCGACATTGCTTTCAAAGTAGCTCCACTGTTCTGCACAGGAATCCATTTCTCTGTCATCAAGTCTGTCTCTGCTACTTGCTACTAGAATCACTTAGCAAGAGATGACACAAAGAACTTACATGGGAGGGTGGGGAGGGGAATGACCAGAAAATAATGACTATGCATTGAAAATTCTTTACTTTCAAAAGTGAATTTAACTTAAGAAGGTCTCTGAAGTCTATTTATTTATCAGATCCTAACAATTCTAGACTTAGAAGAAGTTTGACAACTATAGCTTTTGTTTATCCAAGACTTCTGATGTATGAAGTCAGGCCGATGGCACCTAAATCACGTCCAATATCTGCATTACTGGCAGTCAATCCGTGGTTTTTTATAGTAGGGTCTTACAGCTGGTGAAGAAGTTAGCACAGTGTTTTACAGCTTGGAAGAGAATGACCTGTTTGACGCCTCAACTATTAGTCTAGGCTGGTAACCAGGTTCCTCCCTGGGTTAGCGACCTATTGAGCTGTCAATTCTTGGCAGGCATTGGGGCAGTGATAAAATTCATGGCCTTTGGATCAAGAGGGACTGGATTTGATTCTAGGCTGTGTGGTTACTTTCTCTGTGACTTCTTTCGGCTACCATTTTCTTATCTGTGAAGCGGGAATAATGCTAACATTTATGTCCTAAGAGTTGTATTGTGGTTCAGTAAGACAATGCAAGAAACTGGGTTAACACAATACCTGACACTTATAAGGGCTCAACACAAGTTTGCTTCTTTTAGTAGGACCAACTTACCCATTAGGCACAGTAGGCAACGTACCTAAGGCCCACGAAACTTTAGGAGTCCATGAAAATGTTTTAATTTTAATTTCTTTTAAAAACAGATACAAAAATAAATATAATAATAACACGTGTATAAGTTATCCAACCTGGGTTATATTTGTCTTTTTACCAATGCAGTCATAAAATATAATTGTTAACATATTTTATGGAAGAAGGGACTGAGACAAAAGGGCCTGGGGCCGTGAAAGTCATAATTAAGAAACTCACTGTCAGCAGTCATGACTGTGATAGTATTAACCTCAGAATCCTCAACAGTAACAGTAGAGGGAAAAAACAAAATGTCGAGATCGTAACGGAGTGCTTTACTGATCGAGTTGTAGTTAATCTCTTGATAAAAGAAGTTGGGGTAGGTTTGTGTAATAGTGAGTATGATGTTTATTACTTTTCAGCTATCCTTTTAATAATAGATGAATGAGTACCTTTAAAAAGAACCACGTTGTTTTTCAATACTACTGGACTATAATGAACATAACATTCCTACAGAAAATACGGTAATTGTAAAATCAAATAGTTTTAGCTTTAGCAGTGAAAAAGCTCCAGATATGGGTAACTTTTTTTCCTTTTGGCAGCATCAACACTGTGTTGATAGTGAAGAATGCATTTTCTGGAAAGACAGGGATAGTCAATTTTCTCCCAGGTTCAATGGGAGAAAATCATACTCAATATGAACTGTATTGAGAAGTTAAATATGCCAAGTTTTTACCATATTTTGTTTTTACTAATACATATGTAAATCTTAATTTTTTAAAAGACACAAAATGTCTATATTTTATCCACATTATTCCTAGAATTGATCATGTCCACTTTAACAAATTTCTATTTTAATAAAAATTGGATTTCATAAAACTATGCATTTTATAAAACACAAACAATTCTTGCTAAACCAGCAATAGGGACACATATTTGTTTAGAAAGTATATTTATAACTGAACAAATTAGTTTGTCTCTCCATTGACCGAAGACGAGAGTTATATAGGTGTTAAGATCCTTTCTTTCTTTCTTTCTTTCTTTTTTTTTTTTTTTTGAGATGGAGTTCTAGGATTGTGCCCCCGGCTGGAGTGTAATGGCATGATCTCGGCTCACTGCAACCTCTGCTTCCCAGGTTCAAGCAATTCTCCTACCTCAGCCTCCCAAGTAGCTGGAATTACAGGCATGTGCCGCCATGCCCAGCTAATTTCTGTATTTTCAGTAGAGACGGGATTTCACCATGTTGGCAAGGCTGATCTCAAACTTCTGACCTCAAGTGATCCGCCTACAGACACGCACCACCATGCCCAGCTAATTTTTGTATTTTTAGCAGAGACAGGGTTTCACCACATTGGCCATGCTGGTCTCGAATTCCTGACCTCAAGTGATCCACTCACCTTGGCCTCCCAAACTGCTGGGATTACAGGCATGAGCCACTGCTCCAGGTCAAGATCCTTTCAAAACTTGTACTTTGGCCAGGCGTGGTGGCTCAATTCTGTAATTCAAGCACTTTAGGAGGCAGAGGCGGGCAGGTCACCTGAGGTCAAGAATTCCTGACCAGCCTGGCCAACATGGTGAAACTGCGTCTCTACCAAAAATACAAAAATTAGCTGGATGTAGTGGTGCACACTTGTAATCTCAGCTACTTGGGAGTCTGGGGCAGGAGAATCACTTGAACCCAGGAGGCAGAGGTTGCAGTGAGTGAGTGTCCAGCCTGGGCAATAGAGCGAGACTCTGTCAACAAAATATATAAAAATAAAAATAAATAAACGTATTGAATTTAATCTTAGAGCTTGACTAAATGACAAAGGAAGAGGATAAAGGAAAGGAACTAACAAAGACCAGGTCATAGCTTTAACCTCCATGATCAGGCAGCAGTGTTGTGGCAGGGTGTTGGAAAGGAGAGGAACTTGGTATTAATATTTGTCATTTGCAATTTTCCCCCAAAATACATTTGGTTGATGATTTCATTTAAGGCAAGCTTTTGACTTCAAAATAATTTACATCAACAGTACTTGTCAGTCTGGACTTGATCAGCAGTTTTAAATAACTGGCTGGATTCAGACAGATTGCCAGCTGAATTCTATGTAACTAAAATCACATGAGAAATATTCTTTCATGACTTGCTTCTTTCACAATTATTCAGACTCAAAGATTCAGACTCAGCCTTGGCTCTATTCCTAGAAAAATGCACATGATTTGTAAAAAGATGTGGGGGAGATTATTTCTCCACATAAGTAAGTCTTCTGGGAATCAAGCGTTTTTCCATACTATCACGTGAAATAATTAGGAAAGACATCTGAGTAGACTCTAAGGAGTGAGAGTTACAGAATATAAGAAGGCAGAGTTCCTTGCTGGGCTAGAACTGTGCTGACAGCTCTCTGGTATAATTTATTAGCTCCTTTTAGTAACAAGCGAGTTATCACTGGAAACACAGCTGTGTGGTGTGTATTATAAATAATACTCTTGAATGCTCACTGAGTTCCAGGCACTCTTCCAGACTTTGCATGAATATTATAATTTTATATGTCACAATAACCCTGTGAGGTCATGTTACTCTCGTTTTTATGAGAGTAGAAAAAAAGTAATGTAATTACAGTGAAGAAAAGTAATTGTCTGATGACATTAAACTACAAATTGGTGGTGTCAGAGCTTCAAGCAGTGTGGCTCCAGAACCCATAAAACTCGAGGTGGGTCTAGGAACCAGCAGTCCCTGCTGCACCTGGGAACCTGTTACAATGCATGTTCTCAGGCCCCCTGAGATCTACTGGGTGAGCAACTGCATTTTATTTTGTGTATTTATTATTATTATTATTATTATTATTTGAGAGGGAATCTCACTCTGTGTCCCAAGCTGAAGTGCAGTGGTGCAATCTCAGCTGACCACCACCTCTGCCTCCCAGGTTCAGGCCATAGTCCTGCCTCAGCCTCCCAAGTAGAGTATCTGGGACTACAGACACGCACCACCACGCCCGGCTAATTTTTGTGTTTTTAGTAGAGACAGGGTTTCACCATGCTGGCCATGCTGGTCTCGAATTCCTGACCTCAAGTGGTCTGCCCGCATCGGTCTCCTAAAGTGCTGGGATTACAGGCATGAGCCACCGGGCCCAGCCAGCTTCTGCATTTTAATAAGATTTCAGGGAACTCACTTGCACAGTAAAGGCTGAGAAACTCTGGTGCATTGTCTCCCTTTCTGATTGCATGAACCTGGGCAAGGCATTCACCTTCTCTAAAACTCGGGTTTCTTGCGTCTGTAAAACAGGAATAATAATGCAGACTTAGAGATTGTTGTGATGATAACATGAAACTATGTTGTGAAGAATGTGTTGTTTAGAGAGTGCTTGATGGCCGCACAAGGTAATGGTACTTATGTATTATCAGACTTCAAAAATATTCAATATCGTATCCAGAGAACTTGAAAATATTCCTACCCCAAATACACTTTCCACTACTGGATAGTTGAGTGACTTAATGTTTGCAGAGACTCTTTTCTTTTTTAATATTTGAATATTCAGTAGCACCTTCTGGCTCCAAGTTTAATACCGTTCTACTATATTGAGTTTCTTGTTTTGCTCCTTTTAAAATTGTTTTTTCCCCATAGTATTTTATTTATTACTGAAGGAAAAAAAAAATCAGCAGGAAGTTCAGTGTGGCTTCAATAAGGCCAGATAGTTAGTCTTTAACATTGCTACTACACTCCGAAGGTCATTACTACAAATTACTGGTTGAATCTATCCTGAAGAAAAAGAAAATTAGGGAAATGAATTTAAACATTCTTCCAAACTACACATTTATAACTATTGCCATCTTTCAAATGCTTGAAAGGCATGAACTCTCCATTAATGGAAAAGCAGTTTGCTATGGCAACATAAAAACTCAGCTTTAAAATTTGAAAACTGTACTCTTTTAGATTCACACTTGGTTGGTGTTTTTGTCCTTATAATAATGACTGCAAAGTGCTTTATACTCACCTTCTTTCAAGTAAATCTGCAGAAAATCCCAAAGTATCCAATGTTTGTAATGCAAGCTTATTTTTGCACTTAGAAAATACATCATGCCTACAGAAGATAATATAAAACTTATATTAGTATGATTAAGTGATAATTACAAAGCCATAAAACTAGGTTATATGGGAGAGAGATCCAAGATGGCGGATCACTAGCAGCTCGGGATCGCAGCTCCCACTGAAAGAGCAGAGAACGAGAGGACGCCACACTTTCAGATCAATTTTTGTTGCTCACGCACCAGGTGATTCCCAGCGGAGGAGCCCCACGTGTCACCAGCGTGACTCTTGAGGCCGGTGAGGCGGTTTTGCTGCTGCCTTGGTGCAGTGGTTCTCAGTGCAGAGTCAGAAAAGCACCATCAATCTTAAAGCCATTGTTTTGGCCGGTGCAGTGGGTTGCTCAGATTCTAGCGCCAGGAATCAACAAGCTGGACATCCATTCAGAAACACAATTATAAATACGGTAATTATAAAGACCACAGATGGATAAATCTATAAAGAAGGGAAGAAAATAGCCTAAAAAGTCTGAGAATACCCAAACTCAGAACGCCTCTCCCTCTACAGGGGATCACAGTTCCTCATCAGCACGGAACAAGGCCTGATGGAGAAAGACTGTTCCATTAACAGAAGCAGACTTTAAAAAGTGGATGATAAGAAACTTTTGGGAATTAAAAGAACTTGTTCTAACCCAATGCAAAGAAACTAAGAACTTTGAAAAAAGGTTTGACGAAATGTTAACAATAACACACAATTTAGAGAGGAATATAAGTGAATTAATGGAGCTGAAAAATACAACATGAGAACTTCGCGAACTATGCACAAGTTTTAACAGCCGAATTGATCAAGCAGAAGAAAAGATATTAGAGGTCAAAGACCAACTTCATGAAATAAAACGAAAAGACAAGATTAGAGAAAAAAGGATAAAAAAGAACGAGCAGAGTCTCCAAGAAATATGGGACTATGTGAAAAGAACTAATCTACGTTTGATAGGTGTACCTGAATGTGACAAAGAGAATCAAGCCAAGCTGGAAAATACGCTTCAGGATATTATTCAGGAAAACTTTCCCAACCTAGCAAGGCAGGACAATATTCAGCTCCAGGTAATACAGAGAACACCACAAAGATATTCCTCAAGAAGACCTACCTGAAGGCACATAATAGCCAGATTCACCAGGGTTGAAATGAAAGAGAAAATGCTGAGGGCAGCCAGAGGGAAAGGTCATGTTACCCATAAAGGGAAGCCTATCAGACTCACAGCAGAACTCTCAGCAGAAACCCTACAAGCCAGAAGAGAGTGGGGGCCAATATGCAACATCCTTAAAGAAAAGAACTTTCAACCCAGAATTTTACATCCAGCCAAACTAAGCTTCATAAGCGAAGGAAAAATAAAATCTTTTGTGAACAAGCAAGCACTCAGAGATTTCATCACCACCAGGCCTGCTTTACAAGAGCTCCTGAAAGAACCACTACAAATAGAAAGGAACAACCAGTATCAGCCTTTCTAAAAAATACCTAAAAATAAAGAACATCAACATAATTAAGAAACTGCATCAACTAATGGGCAAAACAGCCAGCTAACATTAAATGACAGTATCAAACACATATATATTGTTATTAATTCTAAATTTAAATCGACTAAATCCCCCAATCCAAAGACACAGACAGGCAAAAAAAGCCAAGACCCATTGGTATGCTACATCCAGATCCATCTTACATGCAATGTTACACAAAGACTCAAAACAAAGGGATGGAGAAAAATTTACCAACCAAATGGAGAGCAAAAATAAATAAATAGAAAGCAGGAGTTGCAATTTTTGCTGATAAAATAGACTTCAAAGCAACAAAGATCAAAAGAAGCAAAGAAGGATATTACATAAAGATAAAAGAATCAATGTAACAAGAAGAGCTAAAGATCCTAAATATATACGCACCCAATACAGAAATACCCAGATCTATAAGACTTATAAAGAGACTTGGACCCCCACACAATAACAGTGGGAGACTTACAGATCAATGAGACAGAAAGTTAACATCGATATTCAGGACTTGAACTCAGATCCGGAACAAGTAGACTTAATTAACATTCATAGAACTCTCCACTTTAAATACACAAAACATACACTCTTATCAGTACTACATCACACGTATTTACAGGTTTAAATGAAATATTGGTTGGCTGCTTGTTAATTATTTTCTTCCCTCTTTTTTTTTTCTATGTCTCTATTATTAAACATAATTACAGGCATATCCATTTTTAGACTGCATTTTAGCCTGGGCAATAAAGCAACACCCCTGTTCTCTCTCCCTCTTCCTCTTTCTTCCTTTCCTTTATTTTTTTTTCTTTTTCTTTTTTTTTATTCTTTTTCTTTCTTTCTTCCTTAAAAAAAAAAAAAGAGAGAAGTCAAAAAAACACTGAGAGAAAGTAAATCCTAATATAAATGAAAGGATAATCTATGTTCACCCATTAGAAGATTCAGTATAATAAACATGTCACTTCTCTCTAGATCAATTTATAAATTCAATGCAAAGCCAATCAGAAACACAGTAGGGATTAGCATGTTGGTGTGTGTGAAAAAGGACAAGTTAATTTTAATGTTTATATTCAAATAGGTTAAGACATTCCTGAAGAACACCACAGAAAATTCGTGCCACTGGACAGTAAGAATTAGTATGATACGAAATTACAAATCATGATATTGACACAAGGATAGAACAACAACAAAAAAAAACTAGGTTATAATTAGAACCTGGTCTGTTGCAACACCTCTGTCTGGTACACGATCTATTACCTTTGTCCAGTCATTTGGACATTCCCTGTGTGCTCATTGTCCCCACAGTGAATTGCTGTCTTGACTTTTATTGTGATACTTAATTTCTTGCTTTTTAAAAAATAGTTTTACCAGCTGAAGTCTACGTAACTAAAATCACATGATAAATATTCTTTTATGACTTGCTTTTTTCACTCAACTTTATTATTTGTAGAATTCATTCACATTGATGTATAATGCTGTAGTTTGTTATAATTTTCACTGCTTTTTAATACTCCACTGTTGAAATATTCCACTGTTCATCCACTCAAATGTTAATGGGCTTTTAGGATGTTTCTTAACTTTTGAATAGTCTGTATTGTCGTGAACATTCTCATATATGTCTTCTCCTGATGCACATAAACATTTACCTGGGTTGTAGATTTTGTTCATGCCGTTTTACTGGGAAAAGTTTCCACATGCTACTGTCAATTTGTCATCTTTCCAGCAGTGAAAGAGTTACTGTGGCACTGCATACTCACTTGGTATTGTAGGAGTGTTTTGCCAGCTGGTTAGTGTTTAAGATTATGTCATTGTGGCTTTAATTTGCATTTCCTTATAATGAGGCTTTAATTTGCATTTCATTATAATACTGCACCTCATTATTTTTTTTGATATGTAATTGTTTTTTGAAATGTAATTATTTAGGGTTCCATCTTCCTGGCAGTAACTGTTCGAAAATTTTTCTAAATGCTTTCTTCTTCTCTTTTCTTTTTCTTTCTTTCTTTTTTTTTTTTTGAGATGGAGTCTTGCTCTGTCACCAGGTTGGAGTGCAGTGACACAATCTCGGCTCACCGCAACCTCCGCCTCCTGGGTTCAAGCAATTCTCCTGCCTCAGCCTCCCGAGTAGCTGGGACTACAGGCACGCGCCACCACGCCCGGCTAATTTTTTGTATTTCTAATAGAGACGGGGTTTCACCATGTTGGCCAGGATGGTCCCGATCTCTTGACCTCGTGATCCACCCGCCTTGGCCTCCCAAAGTGCTGGACGCCCGGCCACCTAAATGCTTTTTTCTATTGGATTATTTCACTGTTACCAAATATGGAAATTCATTTTTGTTGTTGTTTGTTTTTTTGACACAGGGTCTTGCTCTGTCACCGAGGCTGGAGTGTAGTGGTGTGATGTTGGCTTACTGCAACCTCTGCCTCCCAGGTTCAATGGATTCTCCTGCCTCAGCCTCCCAAGTAGCTGGGATTACAGGCGAGCACCACCAGGCCTGGCCAGTTTGTGGAAATTCTTTATGTAGTCTAGATACTTGTCTTTTGCTGCTTATATGCTTTGCAAATAATCTAGCATTTCGTGGATTTTCTTTGCACTCATTTAGTAGTTTGTTTTAATTAGCAGAAATTCTTTATTTTAATGTAGTAAAATGTATTCATCTATTCCTTTATAGTTTATCCTTTTTGTTTTTCTAAAGTATTCTTTTTCTACTTTAAGTCATAAACATGACATATCTCCATTTATTTAGGCCTTAACATTTATGTTTTTAATCTATTATACCTGCAATTTATTTATTTATCTATTTTTGGTATGGAGTAAGGCAGAATGCCCTATGTTATTTTTCTTCCATATCAATAGCCATCTCCAAAAGTAACTCTGTCACATATCCATGTGTCTTTTTCTGAGTTCCTTGGGGCGGTGGCTCATGCCTGTAATTCCAGTCCTTTGAGAGGCTGAGACTGGTGGATCATCTGAGGTCAGCAGTTTGAGACCAGGCTGGCTAATATGGTGAAACCCCTTCTTTACTAAAAATACAAAAATAATTAGCCAGACATTGTGGCAGGTGCCTGTAATCCCAGCTACTCCTGAGGCTGAGGCAAGAGTATCGCTTGAATCCTGGAGGCAGAGGTTGCAGTGAGCCAAGATTGTGCCATTGCACTCTAGCCTGGGCAACAGAGTAAAACTCTGTCTCAGAAAAGAAAAAAAAGCCTTCTTGCCACCTTCTTCAATAAAATCTTGGCTATTCTTGTCTTTTGCTTTCTTATCTTCAAAATTAAAGAGTTGTTACTATATAAGTCTGTGGTTCTTTCCAGCTCTAAAGGTTTATTCTATTCTACAACAGAACATGTTGTATAATCACGTGGTTGCTTTTCTTGATGATTCCATTGGGCCTAACAATTATTTTACCAAATGTTATTAATACTTGGAAATAATTCTTCATGTTTCTGGAATTATTACGTTAATATTTTTCTTTCTTTTTAGGATTTTTCGCTTTAGCCTTTACCACCATTTTAGGGTAATGGCATTGTTGATACACAAGTATTTTGTTGTTGTTTTTTCTTTCTTTCTTTCTTTTTTTTTTTTTTTTTTTTTTGAGATGGAGTTTCGCTCTTGTTGCCCAGGCTGGAGTACAATGGTGCTATATCGACTCACTGCAACCTCCGCCTCCTGGGTTTAAGCGATTCTCCTGCCTCAGCCTCCTAAGTAGCTGAGACTACAGGCACGCACCACCAAGACTGGCTAATTTTGTATTTTTAGTGGAGATGGGGTTTCACCATGTTGCCCAGGCTAGTCTTGAACTCCTGACCTCAGGTTATCCACCCACCTCTGCCTCCCAAAGGGCTGGGATTATAGGTATAAACCACTGTGCCTGGCAAATATACAAGTATTTTTAAAGTATTACATGTGCCCAGCAGTCGTCTGTGGTTTAAAGGAGATGGAAAGAAGCATAAACCAAAGTTATGATCTGGAAGAACACGTTTGACTACCTGTGGATTTAGTAAGGGAATTTCCGCAACTTCGGTATTGGTTTGTTTTCGTATTAAAAAATGAAGGGCTTATGGGATTAGTGGAAAGTCCCTTTTAGCTCTAATATTTTATGCATTGTTGTCTTAGTCTGTTGGGGTTTCTACTACAAAATATCATCAACTGAGTGGCTTATAAACCACAGAAATTTACTTCTCATAGTTCCAGGGGGTGGGAAGTTTAAGATCAAGGCAGACTTGGTGTCTGTGAGGGCTAGCTTTCCTGGTTCAAAGATGGCATCTTCTTGCTGTGTCTCTGCATGATGCAAGAGGTGAACGAGCTCCCTTGGGCCTACTGTATACGGGCACTAATCCCATTCACAGGGGCCTGGCCATCATGATCCAGTCGCCTTCCAAAAGAGCCCACCTCTTATTACCATCAGCTTGAAGGTTGGGACTTCAATACATGAATTGAGGGGTCAGGGTGGGGCAGACCATAACAAATGGCCACACAACTGGTCTTTCTAGTCCCTGACCGTGAGAAGGCAGTCAAAACACAAAGCATCTACAAGATGATTTATTCATGGCTTGGTAACAAAGGAAAAAAAACTTGGAAGGAAAGATTTTTTAAAAAAGAAATATTTTGATGGGTGAAGAAGTCCCACAACATATTTGCAAAGAGGAAATACAAGTTTGTGTTTCATTTTTCTTCCATCGAAATCAGTTTCTTTTGTAAAATTCCATGTGTCTACTTCTTGTTTAGGTAGTAGGACCTGGACTCTTGCCATAATAATCTGTTTTCTACTTTGTATTACATCTGAATGTTAGATTTGGTTGCAAAATAGCTGTGTTGGGCACTTTTTTTTTTTTTTTTGAGATGGAATCTCTCTCTCTTGCTCAGATTGGAGTGCAGTGGCATGATCTCAGCTCACTGCAACGTCCGCCTCCCAGGTTCAAGTGATTTTCCTGCCTCAGCCTCCCGAGTAGCTGGGATTATAAGTGCCTGCCACCATGCCAGGCTAATTTTTGTATTTTTACATAGAGACAGGGTTTCTCCATGTTGGCCAGGCTGGTCTTGAACTCCTGACCTCAGGTAATCTGCCTGCCTCAGTTTCCCAAAGTGCTGGGATTACAGGTGTGAGCCACTACACCCAGCCCTTTGGGCACATTTTGACCCTCAGTGAGAAATAATGAAAGGGAACTTGTTTCCAGAGGTGAAGGCTAAGGTGAAATATTGCCTTGCCCTAAACAGGTGATGTAACTTTCCTAGAATTCTAGTCATCGTTTTATAACCAGTCTGGTTTCCGGACTCCAGGTTGGCTATTCTCCCATACATTTCTGTATAGATCTGACCCATGTAGCATTTGAGGGAAGGGTCTGTGGGAGAGGAGGTCTACTCTCTCCTAAATGATTAAAGGATTTTAAAGGGAAGATTCCAAATGCAGATAGCATTATCCTGGGATTGGGGAGAGGAAGAACTTGCCTTACAGGATGCCATGGAAGTAAATATGCAAAGGTACAATATGTGAAAGCATTGTCTTAAGACTGGCTTGACTTCAAGGCTAATAAATATTTTTGGGAGATAGATCTTATGCTTGTATGTCAAAAAATATGTCTCAGAATGTGACTGTATTTGGAGACAGGGCCTTTAAGGAGGTAATTAAGGTCAGATGACATCAAATGGGTGGGTCCTAATCCAATATGACTAGCATACTTATAAGAAGAGGAAGAGACACCAAGCGTATGTACAGAGAAAAAGCCATGTGAGACGGAGCAAGAAGCTGGCCATCTACAACCTGGGAAGACAGGCCTCACCAGAAACCAGCCCTACCAGAAGAGTTCAGCCTTCAGAACTCTGAGAAAATGGATTTTTATTATTGAAGACTGTTAATGGCCGTCTGTTATGGCAGCCCTAGCAAACTAATAAAATACCTCTTAAATCTCTTTTTCTGAAAATGTGTCATTATTTTTCTGGATGTTTTATTGTCTGCACTCAATAAAAATATTCTGTCTGAAGCCTCTTGTGCCTACTGAACATGAAGCAGGAATGGTGGGGAACAAACTTCCTGAACAGCGAACTGAGGAAGGAAGTGGCTTTTTATTTGGCCAGGAGCTTCGGGGGGCTACAGCCTTATTCACAGAGCTCCCTGAGCTGCAGCTTCTTTCTCCTTTTATAGGCTTACAACGCTAAAGGGGAAACTGAGGCAGAACTATGTCAGTGTCCATTTGCTGGACATCCTCCCTTACAATATTTTGGCTTCATTGATTTGCTAATTCATATGCAGCCTGAGCAGGGACCAGCAGGGGAGGGGGCTTACAGAGACAAGACAAAAGCAACAAGTTGTTTGTTGGCAGAGGTGTTTCCTGGAGGGAGCCTGGTCCCTGGAGACGTGGCGGCGTGAACCAGTGCTGGGCTGCAGCCAGCAGGGATAACATTTATTTGCAGTTTTTTAAAGGTTAACAGATAACAGAGATGCTGGGAACTAAAAAGGGAGTTATTTTCCCAGCTGTTTGATATCTTACTTTATTTTTCCTTCTTCACCCTCCTTCCCATCTGGAAGTGGGGGAGGGAGGAGGTGAAATAGAAGGAGGCCTTTCAAACAAAGTACAATTTCCTTAACCTGGCTGTTTTTTGCTCCAGCTTCTGGCTTTCCTGAGATCGACCCCCTCAGCCAAACTCTTCCTTCTAGAGCACAGCCTCTTATACTTTGCCCCTCCCTGCCCCCCTAGGATTCCTCTCAGGAGTGCAGTGAATGCAGGAAAAGTGGGGTAACCCAGACTGTATTCCACCTAAGATACAGGAGGATAATTGTTTTCAAGCTTTGACATATAACCTGTTATTAAGTAAACAAATACCAAGAGTATTTTAGCTAAAACATGCAGTTGAGGTGAAAAATTAACATTGATTTGGAAAATACGAGCAAGGCAGACACTTAGTTTCTTAGAATTAAATTAATGATCTTTCTTTCTTTTTTTCTTTCTCTCTTTTTCAATGCAGAGAGCTCTGGAGTGTCATTAGGGGCATTCGCCTGAAGTTATGTTGCTTTATTGTTTACACAGCTCAGCTGCTTCAGATAACATTTGTGATGAGCAAGCACTGTCCAGTTTCACTAAATCAGCAGTTCATAAAATGCTTCTCAGGGTTTCTCTCTCTCTCTCTCTCTCTCTCTCTCTCTCTCTCTCTCTCTGTGTGTGTGTGTGTGTGTGTGTGTGTGTGTGTGTGCGTAAAGAAAAAGCGTTCTCCAGGAGGCAGAGGTTACAGTGACCTGAGATCACATCACTGCACTCCAGCCTGGGTAACAGAGCCAGACTCTGTTCCAAAAAAAATTTTTTTAAAAGAAAAAGGATTCCGTGGTGAGGAAAATTAAATGGTTCTCTGCCTCATCACTCTACCCAAAGCACTTATTTTTATTTATTTACTTTTCTTGTTATATTTTATGGCATATATTATGTGTCTGGCACTGTGCTAAGTGCTTCTTATTCATGCTATCATTTAATTCTTGCATTATGATGGTGAGGCATGTGCTAATCTATTTTATGTATCAGAAACTTAGAAACAGCAAAGTTAAATGGTGGTCCTAATTAATGGCTTATGGTTGAGCTAGGATTTGAACACTGGTCTTCCAGAGGCATTTGCCAACTAGCAGCACTGCCTCACAGTCTTTCATGACTAACATGCATAGTGAATTCTCAAGAGTAAGATGTTTAATTCCGTGTTTCTCAAACCATAGAAAACAATTTTATCTTTTTTTCTTTTCTGAGTCCTAGATTATTTTGAGACACTTGCTTTTCGCAAATCACACCATGCGAATCCTTAGAAACTGGAGAAAAATGGCCCAAACGCGTCATCAGTTTTCATTGGAGAAAAGGATGTTTTTACAGGAGGACAATTAAAATGCTGCCAGAGACATCAAACTCCTTGAAATTAATAAGGAAATATTTTTATATAAAATATTTAATAGTGACTGTTTGGGATCCCCTAGAAGCAGACTCTGAGATGGGGATTCTTGTGCAAGGGATTTATTGAGGGGGTGCTCTACGGAGCAGGGAGAAAGCTAAGCAACGATGAGGCCTCAACTGGAGCCTAGCTTCAGCCCATCCCCCAGGCAGCGCTGGAGCATGAATTGTATTTTACTGTTCATTGCACACCGAGGCTGGCTTTTGCAGTAGATCAGTCAGTCATTGCTGCTTCTGTGTGGCAAGGTGGAGGGCATAACTTCTCGAGGTAGTTGTTGCCTCTCAAAGACTGTTCTCTGGAGAAGGAGCAGCCAACACAACAGCTGGGATGTGACTCAGGCCCGCTCTGTAGAGGACATCCATGTGAAACATCAACAGCACCCACCATATCCTCCTCATGTACTGATCAGATCCACTTGCTTCTTAGACTAAGTTCACTTTATTGAAGTATATATTCTTCAGGATTCCTGTTAGGCCCAGTTTCTGGGGGTGTTTACAAGAAAAGATTTGGTGGGATGAATTCTAATCCTTGCTGCTGAAGTTGATCCTAGGGTGGGAACTGATGCTCAGTCCTCCTCTTCCCCCTTCCCTCCTCCTCCTCCCCCGTCCCTCCTCCTCCTCGTCCTTTTCTTCCCCTGCCTCCACTTGTTTTAGATTGCCGTCCCTTCTGTGTGTATTTATGCTGGTCTACTTAGCTTGCCTAGTTAAGTCACGCAGATCTTCATCCGTGGAGGGGTCTGAGCCACTGGTTCCCATGACCTTAACACACTGTGGTTGCTGTATTTGTCCACCCGCAGCTAAAACTGAGTATGGGAGTGCTAATATATGCCCCAGTGGATTACCTGAGAGCCTAAGACATTCCTCCTTGCCCCATTCCGTAGTATCAGATTTACCTTCTCGTGATCATCTGAGGCAATTAGTCCTGATAGTATGCTGACTCTTCTTGTGCCTGTTGGTCTCTCGGCACAAGCAACCTAACATTACCAGGGGGCAGCTCTAACTTTAAACTTAGTAATGTTTTACTGTGTGCACGTATAATTAACATCCTTTTGGGAACCAGAATATTCAGATCCACAGAGACTAAAGTTGCAGGCATAGGAAGTATAAATTCCCCAAAGGGTCACTGAAAGCGATGTTAAGTGGGGCTTCCCCTACCTCTGCCTGTTGTTTCCAGACTCTGTGCTTTGCCTGTTGAGTTCAGCATCACACACTGGCCATTGGTTTAAGGCACTACTGCACCTGGAATTCCAGTGCCCATCATCCTGGGGTGTTACCTCCAAGCCGGGGCCACAGGGGCACCTTCAAGAAAGTATCTGTCACTCTGGTCGTGGTCAGCATCTTGTCAAAGAGTCCGTTGCAGTGTGTGATAAGGTTAGTGGATCTCGCTGCTGTTTTTCCACCAACTCCTGGGCTATAGAAAGGGTCCCTTGGTCTGAGGCAATATTATATATGATCCCAGGTTGGTAGATGAGCCTTTGAATGGTGGTGCTGACTGAGATACAAGAAAGGCAAATCATCACCCCATCAGGAAGAAACATTGCCTTTTCTAGAGTGGAAGAGATCTGATCTAATCAACTTGTGACCAAGTGGCTGGGGAGCCTGTTTGAGGAATGCTTCTATGCCAAGCGCACAGCATTCGTCTCTGTGCTGACAGGGTGGACATGCAGCAGCAGGCAGCCTTGACAAAAGAGAGCCGGAGCAATTGAGCACATCCATAGCCTCCCGCTCTATCGCCACGGCTCCTCCATTCTGAGCCCATTGCACAAGCACTGGGGTGGCTGAGGCCATACATTGGCCGGCTGAGCCCTCCTATCCACGTGATTGTCCAGTTCCCCTTCTCTGAGGGGTGCTCTCTGGGGCGTATGAACACATGACAGAAAAATCATCCTCCTTCAGGTCCTCCTTCAGGAAGACGCAGGCGTCTTCCCTGGACCTCTTTAATCTTGACTTTGCAATCTCGCTTCTTCCAGGCTCCCTGTAACCAGCTAAGCCACTCGATATTCCCAGGCGGTCTGTATATATCCTTAATTCACACCACCTTTGTTTCCACACAGTTCATAATCACATGCAATGCTGGAGCTCTGCCCACCGGGAGGATGTCTTTCTAATACTCTGATGATCCACACACCACACCCTTGGATGTGTTTCTAAAACCATATTAAAGCTGACAATTTTATTTTACAAAAGTAAAAGCTATGGTCTGTGTTTCATCATTGTCACTGTTCCTAAGGAATATTTGACATTTTGATTGCCCACCATCCAAACACCCTTCCTAATTGAGGAGATTTCCAACATTAGTGAGAGGTCAAACTTCAACTCCTGCTACAGAAGTCAAGAAAAATGGGTGTTACATTGCCTCTGTCCCTGAGAGCTACATGGCTGAGCAGATGCTCCTACCAGTTCTGGACTCTTAAGATAGAATCAGTCAGCTATCAGTCCCTGTAACTGCAGTAACAGAAGCAAGACCTCAGCATCCAGGGCTGGAAGAGGTCTTCAGTGCAACAGCAGTGAGAACAGAGTTGGCTGGCAGTAGGTAAGCATGGTGACAGCAGTAATGATGGTGTCCTGGTAGGCCATTCATGCGACAAGGACTCAGCTCTTGTGTGTGTGACAGTCAATTTTGCATTGCTACAAAGGAATACCTGAAGCCAGGTAATTTATAAAGAAAAGAGGTTTAATTGGCTCATGGTCCTGCACTCTGCTCATGAAGCATAGTGCCAGCATCTGCTTCTCGTGAGGGCCTCAGGAAGCTTACGATCATGACGGAAGGGGAAGAGGGATCAAGCAAATCACAAGAGAGAGAAGGAGGAAGTGCCACACGATTTTAAACAACCACATCTCACCTGAACTCAGAGCAAGGACTCACTCCTCACCCAGGGGCTGGTGCTAAGCCATTCACGAGTGATCCACCCCATGATTCCATACCTCCCACCAGGCCCCACCTCCAACACTGGAGGCGAGATTTGAAGGGGACAAATCCAAACCGTATCAGCCCCCCTGTGTCTCCTTTGTATCCCGCTGGGTCTGGATCTCTGGTTTCCCCTCCAGTTCTGTCAGCAGCCCAAATGATCTTGAGTCAGTTTCTATTTTTTGCAACCCAGATCTCAAGCTAATATATACTCTTTTGTTAGCATTAATCACACATGTGGCATGGTACATAGCACAGGGTAACAGACGCAGAAAGATACAAATCATGGTCCCTAGAAAGACGAATATGAGGCTAACAGAGAGTAAGCCAAGCGTCAAATGAATCCATGTGACAAGTATTCACGTAACCTGAGCAGTTAGGTAAGGGCCTCACTGAGAGAGAGAGAGACTTTAACCATGTCCCAGGTAGCTGATTTCCACAGTTACTGAGGCTACTAAACACCCCTGACACCTTATTTACCTCTATTGTCTTTTGTGAACTTCAGGGACCAAAGTCCACCTAAGGTGAACTATTAGATCTCGTTCTGTCGGTTGCCTGCCTTTCTTCCTCCTGCTATGAAACGGTTTGAAAAAGAGAAATGATTGTATCTGTACCGACATTCAGCAGTCCAGTTAAAATGTTCCTGTGTTCTTTTCTTCCAGAATAATATTTTCTTTATTAGACGGGAGAATTTACTTCCAAATCATTATGAAATCCACTTTTCCTCTTTCTTCTCATTATTTCCTTCTGTCTCTCTCATCCTTCCTTCCTTCTTTCCTCCCTCCTTTCATTCTTCTGTTTTTCCTTTCACAACAACTCTCATTTTATAAAGTTAGTATGTATTCATTTTAGGGGAATCAGAACAGGCAGAAAAATGTAAAACCAAAAGCAATAATTGTCAACAATCACATTGCCCACAGACTTTTTTGGGCTTGGATTTTTTTTTTTGACATATTCGTTTAAAGACTTTTTTCTACTGATTCAAGTGTACGTTAACAAACTTGTGATTAGGAATTGATAATGTGAGAAAATATTTACGTGTCTACAATATACACATTATATATGGATTGTCCTGCTTTACTTACCTAACAATTTCATTTTCCATTTTATAAAAGGAAGTTCTTTGAAGACAGCATTTTTATGACCACATCATATTCTATCATACAATATAGGCTTCTAATCCATTCCTTGCTTCCAAGTGATACTACAATCAATGCATTGTGAATGTTTTACTGTTCACAAATCTTTTCCTCCATATCTAATTGCCCTTTTACTTTAGTGGAACCACTAAGCTAAAAGATACAACAATTTTAAGTTTATTAAAGCATATTGTCAAGTTGTTTTCAGAAAGGTTTTACTAATGCACACTCTCACCAGCACTTGCATAGAAAACCAGTCTTACAAGTGTAATTTTTAAACATCTTTACAGATTTGAAAATTATTATTTCAGTGTTGTTTTACCAAACTTTAAGTTGTAAATTCTGCTCTGCTCCTGGTCTGATAATCAAAGCTGTCACTTATCTGTTACTTCGTACTTCCAAATATACAGCTTGGTAGAGAAGAGGTACAGAGATTTTTAAAACACATTTTTACTTTTAAAAAATTTATTATATTACTTATTCTAGGAAAAGAGAAGGATTATGTTGGCTGTAATTTCTTTTTTTTTTTTTTTTTTGAGACGGAGCTTCGCTCTTGTTACCCAGGCTGGAGTGCAATGGCACGATCTCGGTTCACCGCAACCTCTGCCTCCTGGGTTCAGGCAATTCTTCTGCCTCAGCCTCCTGAGTAGCTGGGATTACAGGCACGCGCCACCGTGCCCAGCTAATTTTTTTTGTAGTTTTTTAGTAGAGACGGGGTTTCACCATGTTGACCAGGATGGTCTTGATCTCTTGACCTCGTGATCCACCCGCCTCGGCCTGCCAAAGTGCTGGGATTACAGGCTTGAGCCACCGCGCCCGGTCAGCTGTAATTTTTTAATATGACTTAATGATCCCAATAATGTATAATAACTCAATAATGTGCATGTTGTCCATTTAATGTACATGCAGATTATCAGCATATGTTTTCTATCAGGTTGTAAATCTCCTATTGTAAGCTTTTCTTTCAAAGTTAGGTAGTTTCATCTGAGAATTAAGTTAATAGGCTGGGCATGGTGGCTCACGCCTATAATCCCAGCACTTTGGGAGACAGAGGTGGGCTGATTACTTGAGGTCAGGAGTTTGAGACTAGGCTGACCAACATGGTGAAACCCCATCTCTGCTAAAAATACAAAAATTAGCCAGGTGTGGTGGTGGGCACCTGTCATCCCAGCTACCTGGGAGGCTGAGGTAGGAGAATTGCGTGAACCCGGCAGGCAGAGGTTGCAGTGAGCTGAGATTGTGCCATTGCACTCCAGCATGGGTGACAGAGTGAGACTCCGTCTCTAAACAACAACAACAAAAAAAGACCACAAAAAAAACATACAACGTTTCCTTTGTACTCAGTCAATTGTTATCTGTAGAAGAGTGACCGTCAGGTATGTACTCATACATACACTCATCTAAGTGCACACATGGACCCATGCTATGTCTCCCTCTGCTTCACTACGTCAACACTCTACGTGGTGATTGGATTTCAGCAAAGTTGATCCTCAAATCTACATTAAATAAGGATTTATGAGAGCTCTGGGCACATAAAATATTGTTTGATAAAGAATAAAAACTGCAGGACTGTGCTGAAAGGGAACCAGTAATCACGTGATTTCACGGTATTTAATACAAAGTTTAACTGAACAGAATAATTGAGTCTTAAAAAAAAAAAACGGCAGAGGAGATACCAAAGAGATTATAAATCAGCATTATTTAGAAGGAAAGTTGGCATTGTGTATCAAAAGCCATAAAAATGTTCATCCACCTTGGCCTGGCAATTCTACTGCTAGGAATTTATCCTAAGAAAATAATCAGTTTTGCAAAGAGATTTATGGGAAAAATGGTCAGTGCATCAATGTTTATAAAACAAAATTTGGAAATAACCTAAAAATCTAGTGATAGAAAAATATGAGGTTGAAACACTGAAATTGATGATATTCAACTAGTTTAATCTAGTAAAAAATAGCTATTACATGTCGTTCAATCTAAATATATACATTTTATATATGTTAAATTTAGTTTAGGGGCCAGATACATCAATAAAGTGACATGATGTGTGGTATGTGATAGAAGAATATTTAGTAATATAAAAAAATCAAAATATAGTAATTAGATTTTTCTTAAATCATATAAAAGTAACTTGGTGGATACCAGTTAATACCTACATATTGACATGATTAACATGCATTATCTCTGGCTGTAGGACTGTAGATTATATTCAACTTTATGCCTTTCTTTGTTTTCCAAATAGCTATGGCAATTTTGTATTATTTTTGCCATCATAAAAATATACTAAACACTACATACACACACCTCAGTAAAGAGAATTGGCAGAGCGTTCCTGCAGCATTATAGGTCTGGAGGAAAAAGACTTTGCTTCCTTCACGACCTTCCACAGCTTTTATGGTCCATTTTCTATTTTTATTTTATTTATTTATTTATTTATTTATTGAGTCAGTGTTTCACTCCTGTTGCCCAGGCTGGAGTGCAATGGCGCGATCGTGGTTCACCACAACCTCCACCTTATGGGTTCAAGTGATTCTCCTGCCTCAGCCTCCCAAGTAGCTGGGATTACAGGCATGTGCCACCACTCCCAGCTAATTTTGTATTTTTAATACAGACAGGGTTTCTCCATGTTGGTCAGCCTGGTCTCGAACTCCTGACCTCAGGTGATCCGCCTGCCTTGGCTTCCCAAAGCCCACCAAGGGATTACAGGCGTGAGCCACCGCGCCTGCGCCTGGCCTGTCATGGGTCCATTTTCACTTACAATTGGGCAGGTAATCCTGTATGTAAAGCAATTTATTGTCTGCCCTTAAATAAAGGTTGACTTTATGTTCAAACAGTTGACTGGAAGGTATGCCTTTAGCAAAGATCATTTCAGCTGGCTGAAATGCCTTACACAGAGGAAATTTTTAAAAAGGACAGGCATCTTCCCTGAGAGGTAAAATCCTCATTAGGATTAAGGGAAGGGCACGGAGATAGCACACAAAGGCTGAGCGGTCAAGGCCAGCATGGGAGCAGCTCATGGGGCAGGCAGTGATGGCTGAGGAAGGAAGACGTTGGTCCCAATACAGACCTACTCAAGTTCACAGCTGAAAAACAAAACAAACAAACAACCCCAGAAAATAACAAGGACAAAAGCAGTAGCTTTCTAATACATTTTCGTAGTAGGACACGAGTGGTGAGTTAGAGAAAGTTCTTGAAATTCCTCTGAGTACCTATGTTCAGAAGCAACTGTTGAGAAATCTGTTTGCACTGGATTTCATAACCTATTAGAGAAGCTACAAACATGTTGAAACACAAGAGGAAATGATGAAAAATATAAATAAATCCAGACTTGTTTCAATAGTTCTGGCATCTCAAAGTACAAATGTTGTTGCTTCATATTTTGGCTAGTTCTGTTTTTTTTTCATCCTTTGCCGGATAACTCCAGATGAATGACTGGATCTACCCAGGATTCCAGAATTCCTGTTCAGTGATAATGAAGGGATGCTTCCCTAGAGTATGATAAAACAAAGGGTTGGGAAAAACACAAATGACATTATTGGTAAAGTACACAGACTTACTGGAGAGTCCATGTGCACGAACATTGTAAATTATGTGGGTGTCATTCTGATGATTGATTCCTCAACTCAGTAACTAGTCATAGCATGAACGGAAGTACCAGGCTCTGGGCTTGACTCTCTGCACTGCCACTCCCTGGCTATGTGGCCTCAGTCAAGTTACCCAACCACTGTGTGCCTCAATTTCTCTATCTAGGAAATGGGGTTAGTAATAATACTCCCCTTGCAGGATTATTGTTAAGACTAAATGAGTTAAAATATGTAAAGCACTTGGATACGGTAAGTAATAGGGAGGTGTTAGCTCCCCGTCTCTCAGGATTCCTTTGTCTTCCACATCAGCAATTATCAATCTTTCCCCCAATTCATCACGTTGAGAAATATAATATGTTTTTATCAGTAATGGGAGCTTACTATGGCAGTGATTTTTAAGAGGAAGGTATGGAAACTTCCCTGAATGGGGTGAGGGTTGGAGGGCAGGGAATTAGACTCCCATGGGTGCCTTCACCTTGTAAATGCTCCCCAGATGACTTTGACATCCACCTCAGTTTTTTTTTTTTTTTTGAGACAGAGTCTCTCTCTGTCACCCAGGCTGCAGTGCAGTGGTGCAATCTCGGCTCACTGAACTTTCGCCTCTGGGTTCAATCGATTCTCCTCCCTCAGCCTGCCAAGTAGCTGGGACTACAGGCACACGCCACCATGGCCGGCTAACTTTTTGTATTTTTAGTAGAGACAACGTTTCACTACGTTGGCCAGGCTGGTCTCAAACTCCTGACCTCAGGCGATCCATCTGCCTCAGCCTCCCAACGTTCTGAGATCACAGGCGTGAGCCACCACGCCCGCCTTCCACCCCATTTTCATCAGAGTAATAAGGTAGAATAGTCCATCAAGAGACACTGTTAGCACTAATTACTCTAGTCTGTGCTAACATACAATTTCTTTGATGACCTGCTGGTCCCTGACAGGACAATTCTCAGACCCTGCCCACCCCTTTCTACCCACTGTGTCAATTTATCATCATTATAGCTCTGTGTCGCTTTTTACGGTAAGAGAATATGCATGCCCAAACTACCCCCATTCCTCGGGGGAGTCATGCCGCCTCCCTGAGCAGGAAGCAGCTGTCCACATTGGGGACGCAGGTTATTCAACTATCCTGTGATTTGAAGTGAGGATCAATTTATGAGGGTGCTTTTCATGAAGCGTTTTTGCTTTGCTGTGGGGAAACCCAAAGAGGCCATCTCTATGCAGAATTCTCTCGTCTAAAAATTGCGGTCGGACGTTAAAAACTGCCAGCAGATGAGACACAAACAAACGCAGAAACCACCTTTCCCTGGGGCCACAACCAGGGCTATACTCTGACTTTCATGGGCCTGGGCCCCTCTGCTTTGTAGGTCCCTTCCCCTATTAAAAAACGTCAAGTCATATTTTATGACTATGTTGATATAAAAATACATATTTATATATCAGAACATTTTATTTAATGTAAAAATTTAGGGGTTTTTATTTTAAAATAAATTAAAACCTTTTAATGGGTTCCTGAAAGTACTCTGCGCCATAGGCACTATTCCTGCCTCGACACAGTGGTTGCCTGGGGACCATAACAGAAGAAACTTGTCGTCCTTCCTGGCTCCCTGCAAGTGGTCACGTTAACTTCAAGGCGAAAATCTAGAAGGACCAGTTCAACAGGTAGAGAAGTGGGTATGTGAGTGTCCCCCATTAGCAGACTTGCCACATTTTGTCCTGAAGCAATGACAGTCTACAATGCATAACTGTAAATGCCAGTGCCTTGGGTTGTTTGTTAGATGAATTGCACGAAAATGAACTGCGAAGGGAAGAATTGCTCAGGTGACCAGGTACAATCCACTGTCTGGATACCACCCAAGGAATGCCTGTGAAGTCTGCAGTGTTTTAATCTTATAAATTACTCTGTTCCTTGTCCTTTAATACGTACAAGCATACCCCATTATATGCTGCCTCACGGGGCAGTATCGATTTGTTGCATCGCGAGTTATCTCAGCAATAAGTTTGCCCAGACTTCAGGATCCCTGGTTGCCTCATGCTGACTCTAAGGGCAAATGGAATGTTCAGAGCACATGCTCTGATATCCAGTCTCACTAATTTCCTGCTATGTGAGCGGAAATCCTCACCTTCCTCACCTGTTTAATGGGAATAACCAGAAAGCCTCTCTTATATGGTTGTTGGAAATTAGAAAGCCATAATACAACTGCCTGCTATATAGTAAAGCATAAACAATTGTTATTTTCATGCCATAGCATCCTGTAGGGTTCCTTCTATAGCAACCAATGCAAAGAGCAAATAAATCCCTGCTTTGTTCTCCTTTAGCCTCAGAGCAGAGCCAAATTCCTAGCACATATTAGACAATCAAAAATATTTCTTGAACAAATAAATAGTTCTTAACATGTTTTAACAAATTATTAACCTCGTGGCTAGCTGCAACATTTCTCTTTCTTATGTATTGTTTTTAATTAATGTGTTATTTCCCCTAACATTAAATGTATTATGTTGTTGAAATTTTGGATATGACACGGAAAAGTGCAAAGGAGAAAATATAAAACCCCACGTACCCTCAGACCCAGAAGCAACCAACCTCTGGCAATGTATTGGTATCCTTCCAGGGCTTTTTTCAATGCGTATATAGTACATCCTCCCATATTATAAATCTATGGCTATTTGTCTATACTCGTGTGCTGTGTAACTCATGTCTATTTGTCTATACTCGTGTGCTGTGTAACTCATGTCTATTTGTCTATACTCGTGTGCTGTGTAACTCATGTCTATTTGTCTATATTCATGTGCTGTGTAACTAACTCATGTCTATTTGTCTATACTCATGTGCTGTGTAACTCATGTCTATTTGTCTATACTCATGTGCTGTGTAACTAACTCATGCCTATTTGTCTATACTCATGTGTGTTTCCGTCAATGACAGACTGCATCTATGCAGGTGGCCCCATAACAGTATAAAGGAGCTGAAACATTTCTGTTACCTGGTGGTGCCATAGCTGTTGTATGTTGCAGCACAGCACGTTACTTGCATGCTTTCAGTGATGGTGATGTAAACAAATCTATTGCACTGTTAGTCATATAAAAGTATAGCACATACAATTATGTACGGCATGCAAGGCTTATAGTAACAATAAATGACTTTGTTACTGTACTCTTTCTGCTCACATACTTTTTTTAAAAAAAGTTAACTGTAAAACAGCCTGAGGCATGTCCTTCAGGAGGTATCCCAGAAGAAGGTATTGTTATCACGGGAGATGGCAGATCCATGCCTGCAACTGCCCCATCTCCCTTCGAGAAGATGGAAGATAGTGATATTGATGATCCTAATGCTGTCTAGGCCTAGGCTAATGTGTGTGTCTGTGTCTTCTTTTTTTTTTTTTTTTTTTTGTTTTTTGAGGTGCAGTTTCGCTCGGTCGTCCAGGCTGGTATGCAATGGTGCAATCTTGGCTCACTGCAACCTCTGCCTCCCGGGTTCAAGCAATTCTCCTGCCTCAGCCACCTGAGTAGCTGGGATTACGGGCGCCCACCACCACGCCCGGCTAACTTTTGTAGTTTGAGTAGAGACAGGGTTTCACCATGTCAGGCTGGTCTTGAACTCCTGACCTCAGGTGATCCACTGGCTTCAGCCTCCCAAAGTGCTGGGATTACAGGCATGAGCCACTGCGCCCGGCTTGTGTCTTGGTTTTTAACAAAAAATTTAAAAACTAAAACTAAAAATTGTAAAAAAAAAAAAAAAAAAAATAGAGAAAAACGTATAGACTAAGAATATAGAGAAAAATATGTTTGTACAGTTAGACAATGTGTTTCAGACTGTTATGACAAAGGAATCACAAAGTTTAAAAAATTAAAATGTTTTTAAAGTAAAAAAGTTACACAATAAGCTAAGTTTAGTTTAGTATTGAAGAAAGAAAAAATGTTTAATAGATTGAGTGTAGCTTCAGTGTACATTATGTATATCAAGTCTACGGCAGCGTAGAGCAATGTCCTCAGGCCCTCACATTTAGTCGCCACTCAATCGCCGACTCCCCCACAGCAACTCGCAGCTCTGCAGGCTCCATTCACAGCAGGTGCCCTATGCAACCATACCATTTTTACCTTTTACAGCATGTTTTTACTGTATACGTACCATAGTGTTACAATTGCCTACAGTATTTAGCACAGTAACATGCTGTAGAGGTCCATAGCCTAGGAGCAATAGGCTATACCATACAGCCCGGGTGTGGAAGGCTGTAACATCTAGGTTTGTGTAAGTACAATCTGATATTTGCACAATGACATCACCTAACGACACATTTCTCAGAACACATCCCCAACAGTGTTAAGTGACACACGATTATATTTTAATATAGTCTCTGAAAGTGGCAGTGCTCTGGGAACACTTTTGTATAAAGCCCCCAATATCTGGTATGAATGCGTGAGTTTGTCAAAAGTTTTTACCACTGACTGAAAAGATATACACAGCCTGAAACTCACAGTAATTGGGGCCAAATGGAAAATATATTTTTTGAGAAGGAGGAAATGTACCCATTTTAAAATTGAGGCCGGGCGCGCTGGCTTACACCTGTAATCTCAGCACGTTGGGAGGCCAAGGCGGGTGGATCACCTGAGGTCAGGAGTTCTAGACCAGCCTGGCCAACATGGTGAAATCCTATCTCTATAAAAATATCAAAATTAGCTGGGAGTGGTGACAAGCGCCTGTAATCCCAGCTACTTAGGAGGCTGAATCACTTGAACCTAGGAGGCAGAGCTTGCAGTGAGCCAAGATTGCACCACTGCACTTCAGCCTGAGCGAAAAGACCACAACTTTATCTCAAAAAATATTGAAACAAAATGAAATAAAATAAAATAAAATAAATTGAGCCTCAGCTGGCCTTGGTGATGAACACCAAGTCAGTATGGCTTAGTGCCAAATCCTAGCAACAATGGTCCTGTCTTGCTAAAGAAGGAAAACAAAGACCCCATAATATTATCTGCATTTACATGTAAGAAGGACAAAGAGGTTTTTTTCTCAAAAGTTGCTTTAAGATTCATAGGCATCCACATTTCACTTTTAAAATTAATGTTAACTTGTTTCCACAAAAAGTGTGAGTCAATGAGTCAGGAAACAGAAAACGGGTGGGGTGGGAGTGTGGGGGAGAGAGAGAGAGAGAGAGAGAGAAAGAGAAAACTCAACTGGGGAATATAGGTGGGGTGATTACGCCTGACTGGTTTTACTGTCTTCCTCCTTGGTTCCCTGAGACTGGGAAAGTACCAGGAAATCTATTGGCGTTCTTTCCTATTAATCTGGCCTTTTGCAAGTTATTAGGTAACCGAAGTTGTTTAACTGTTTAACAATGTTCTATTTTTCAGTGGTTTCTGGATTATCTAATACCTAACCAAAGAATAAACAACTAAAGAAAATACCTTTTTCTTCGCACTTTGGCAAGAGTAGTCAAAAGTCAAAGATCTAGAGCTGAGAAACAGTTTGGTAAAAGTGAAGTCGCAATTAGAAAACTAAATGTCACCGAAATGCACTTACTGGCCTCTCCAGGGAGGTTTTCACGGTGGTATATTTTTGGTGAAATGAATTGCACATTTAAAAAAATTTTTTTATGGTTACTGGTCAAAGTGAAGATTACTCTGTGCAAAAGGAATGTTGTTTTGATTCGATCGGTCTGATGGTGAGAATGCCCTGAATTCAGATTAAAGAAATGTTTATCGCTGGTGTCTACAGCACTGATATATGATTTTGTTTTGCAGTTAAACTCAGGTCACCTTTCATACTATTAGGAACTTACTTTTTTTTCAACCCACAAGACAAAAGAACAGCTGATTGAACTGATATGCAGTAGAGGCTGTTATTACCTTTTGTATGGTCACTTTTTGATCTGAGTTGAACCTATGAGAAATGTAAACAAAACTGTATATGCATTTAAATGTGAAGTGAATTCTTCAAGCAGAAAGCACAAGGTTATAGCCACAATGTAGAAGAAAAAACAATGAAAAGGTAACCCCAAAGCAGGTACCACCCTCATATATGGCTTGATTTATGTGATCTTGGAGACGATTGTCATATCTAAAATGCAGATAATAACAAATATTTAACCTCCCTACCTCATGGAGACTCATACAAAGTACTGATGGGCACCATTTTCACAATAATTTGCCTTCTTTTCACATTAACCTTGCTAAGCATTATGCTAAGTACATTGTATTTTACATCTGTTCTTTTCAACTATTTTGCAACCTGAGTGTCCTCTCTCCTCCCTCTCTCTTTCTCTTTTTTTCTCCCTCACTCTCATAGAAGGAGAAATTAAAACTCAGAAACTATAAGTAATTTTTCCAGGATGTAAGTGAATGATCTGAGATCACAAGAGAGAGAACAATAGGCTATTCTTTATGAGGAAATATAGGTCATGTGACTTTGGATTGATACTATTTTCATTTGGTTATTTTATCTGACAAAATTCAGATAAAAAAGCAGAGAGACTTACTTTTTCACCTTAAATCATTTTTTCCTACGAAATGTTAAAAGAAAAATCATTGCTAAAAAATAACGTATTGCATTCAGTTAAGCGCTTTTCTAGTTTGTTCAATACTTGCTCAAATGTAATCTCTGCTGGAGTGCTTTCTAATTTTTTACTTTTAGCGCCTAGCAAATGTGAATTTTGTTGTTGTTGTTCTTGTTGTAATACCCAACAAAGCAAATTAAAATGTTAAGAAGAAATATACAGAAGGGAACCTCTACCACACCACCTTACAAATGGCCAAAGTTACCATCACCAGCAAAGGGACAAATCAACATCATGTGCCTCCTAGCATACTGCACTGAGGAGAACATAGCAACCCTTGAATGATATTCCTGACAAAGGTTGCATAACCTCAATTTAATGACCCCAAATTGAGAGACATTCTACAAAATGACTTATCTGTACTCTTCAAAATGTTCATATCATGAAACACGAAAAGACTGAGGAAATGTTTGAAAATAATGGAAACTAAAAGGCCATGACAGCTGAATGCAACACCTGATCCAAGATTTTCATTTGTTATAAAGGACAATACTGGAATAATTGGCCAGATCTGAATAAGACCTGTACATCAGATAGTAAAATTAGATCAACGTTAATGTTTTGATTTTGATTATTGCTGTGTGGTTATATAAAAGAATACACTAAAGTATTTAAAGGTAAACTGTATCATGCCTATAACTTGTTCTCAAACAATTCTAAAAATGTATTGAGAAAAAAAAAATCAAGCAATACAGTAAAAACTTAATGCTTGGGTAATTCCAGATGGAGAACATTTGGGAATTCTTAGTAATAATCTTGCAACTTCAGTCAGACAGAAATTGTGTCAAAAAAATTTTTTTAATCTTCTTAAAGTGCCTATATGCAAATTTATCTTTTTATTTTTTAGATTTTTTAATTCTTAATTTTTAAATTTTTATCAGTCTTCCACCACGATTGTAGGTTTCCTGAGGCCTCCCCACCCATGTGGAACTGTGTGTCAATTAAACCTCTTTCCTTTATAAATCATCCAGTCTCAGGTATTTCTTCACAGCAGCATGAGAATGAACTAATACACAACCTAAGCCTTCCTCTGGAAATTGTAAGCCTTGGATTGCTCTAGAGTTCCAAGAGAGTTAAGTCATATTCTGCCAATGCATTAGTTGGGTAAGTAGGGAGGCAGATTCCTGGTTTTTCCTACTCTATCTTGTTTCCAGAATCTTCTCCCACAACTTTGTATTACTGCAAATAAATGAAAATTATCTTACAACCACATGCCATACTTATCTGAAGAACTTAAAAACTCTCTCAAGTATAGAAATGCAATACATTATAACAAGCTTCTTCCTCCTTGAGTTACCTCTCAAAATGAAACCACGAGAAACAAAAGTGGCACCTTAAAAGAAACTGAGAAAAGAAACTTAAAGCTTCTGTTTGTTCCTGGAATAGAATTTGAATCAAATTCAGGAAGGAAGCTCTTCCTCTTGAAAATTAACTGTGTAAAAACAAATCAGAAGAAACAAAAGTCAGTTTATAAGGTTGGTTGCTAAGGAATTTAACCATGGAGAGGACAGTCATACAGTTATTTTACTTTATACTAAAATGATACTTTTTTTCCCTTAGTAGGGTAAAGATTTTCAAAGTTACATTCAAGGGCTTATACCATTCATGACATATCGACTTCCTTTCAAAAGCTGCCTTATGAATTACGGTATGAAATGAATTTTTCCAGAATCTTTGACGGACTTAACCTAAGATTTTCTCCTCATTATACAACAGCGACTAGATTTTTCTCCCTGTACAACACTTCATCTACATGGAACAGGTTAAGTCTCACTGGATAATTCAGATTAGTAAAGGTACAAAATGATTGTGACTGACCATCATACCTGAAACTCACCCTAATCCTATAAAATGAATTACTGCTTTCCCTCCTATTTCAGCCTCATCCCAAGCAAAAGAAAAAAAAATTTTTGAGGCACTACTTATTTTTTATTATACATAAAAATGTACACAGAATTATACATTTGACAAATGTAAAACAACATGCATTCCCCAATGTAATATCATACGGAATAATTTTATTTCCCTAAATATCCTCTGTGTTCTGCCTGTTTATCCCTCCCTCCCTCTCACCCCTGGCATGTATTACAATAAATGTTTACTTACTACCAGATCATCTCAGTGTGCACCAGTGACATGCAAATAGACTTTTGGAAACAGTGGGCTGAAGTTATTTTAGCCACGCAAAGTGGCTGTAGTCTTTCAAAATGTCTGTACAGTTTTCACTTCCCACCAACATCGCTCCACAATCTCATCAGCATTTGGTGTCATTAGTGTTTTGGATTCTAATAGGCATGTGGTAACATCTCATTGCTGTTTTAACTTGCAATTCCTTAATGACATATGGTTTTGAATATTTTTTCATATGCTTATTTGATGAGGTATCTGTTTCATATCTTCTTTGATGAGGTATCTGTTGAAGTCTTTTGCCTGTTTTATTTAGTTATTTGTTTCCTTATTTTTGAGTTTTAACAGTTCTTTGTAAATTTTAGATAACAGTCCTTTATCAAATGAATCCTTTGCAGGTATTTTTCCCTGATTGTTTTTAAATAAAACCAGACCATATCCTTATACCAAGGCCTGATTTGGGGGAATTTAGTGAGGAAACATCAGGATGTGTTTGTTGACCAGCTTCCTGCAAACATCAGTAAAGTCTTATAAATGACAAACATCTCTCAACTGTGGCCGGCAGTAAGGGAAGAAAAACGCAGGTTTTCTAAGAAAGATACATCTTGCCTGTGTCCAGAAACCCAGTGTGGTTGAAACCTGTGTTCTCTGCACCAAGCTAAAGTAAGAGGGATCCAATCAGGGTAAAAACATGGTTAGATACAAGACTGAGATCTGGGGATGCTTGATTCTTTGGTGTCTCAGTCTCCAGCTTACCCTTTTGGCTCTATTTGTTGACAAAGTTGGCAACTGCCGCCATTGTTAAAACCATTGCATGAGGTAGAATGTGAGGAAGGGGAAAGGGTAACTGTTCTCCTCCAACCCAGCCTACGGGTTTGCACTGCCAAGGTGCCCTCTCCGGGTTGAATGAACAGACAAAGCGCTGGAACTTGGTGCATGACAGAATCCCCCAGACCAAGCTCTGGATGCAAGAGCCATAACTAATCAGATCTGTGTAACTGGACAAACAAATCGACAGAGGCTAATAAACTTTAAAGGAACTATATTTCTGGATAAATGCCAAGCCTATTGCTTAAGAAAGCAAAAACCTGCGAAAATACAATCCCTGCTGCAAACCCCAACCCTTCAAACCTACAGCAACTGGAAACAGACTAATGCAGTGCATCCCTCAGAAAGTGAGGTCTCACTGGTCCCCATCTTAGCTAAGATCAGTGGTTAGCTTGCAGAACTAGGGAAAGCCAAGCTACTTGATTTAGAAACGTGCTCTGCTGTCTTGGCAGGATACAGTTGCTAACCTCATCTAGCAGCATTTGTTGATGCTACGAAGCGGTGTCCTTTGTATTTTGTTTCCTCATTATCCCATTTGGAAAAGAAATTTTTATTATAGTTATGATGTTTCCCCTCCATTATTTTACACTGGGAGTATAGAGGATGAATAAATATGTCATTTAGTCCAGATGCCATTAACATAAAGTCTTAAGAGAAATGTGCATCTCCCAGAGATCCTGGAACTTGTGTGGAGAAGTGGTGCAACTTTAGCCTCTCTCCCTTCCTAGAAGAGAAACTCTATGTATTTTTGGTTGTATGTTGATGGGTGAATTGTATTAGTGGGGAGAATTCCGATGATCGTTTATGTGAGGAAAAAGATGAATGTGAAAATTGGACTGCTGAGAGATGCACTTGGTAGATATCTATAGTTTAGATCTATCCAGGATCCATTCATCTTTTTGGTATTCACACTTAGATTTATCTTTGAGAAAACCACCTTTCCCCCATTTGATTCATGAAATTTCAATAAAACTGATTTTATCCCCAGGTCCAGGCAGAAGCATTATTGGCTTAGGAATGGCAGGTAACCCAAATTAATCCAATGAGAGGGTCAGCTCTGGAAGATTTGTTAGAGTTGGAAAAGATCCCTTCCCCATTCTTTGCTAACAAAGTAAACTATAATCCTGGACTATAATGGTAACCTTACTCCTACCTGGGAAGAATCTGCTGAGAATGAAGCCAACACCGAGATCTGATTTTCTCTCTCTCTCTATTTTTTTTTTGAGACAGTGTCACTCTGTTGACCAGGCTGGACTGCAGTGGCACAATCTTGGCCCACTGCAACCTCTGCCTCTTGGATTCAAGCAATTCTCCTGCCTCAGCCTCCCAAGCAGCATACACCACCACGCCTAGTTAATTTTTGTATTTTTAGTAGAGACAGGATTTTGTCCTGTTGGCCAGGCTGGTCTGGAACTCCCAGCCTCAAGTGATCTGCCTGCCTTGGCCTCCCAAAGTGCTGAGATTACAGGCATGAAACATCACACCCAGCCTTGATTTTAACTCTTGATCAGATTAAACCGTACTGGAAGACACTCCTGGGACTTTTGGGTCGTGCAAACCAGTAACTTTTCTCTTTTGCCTAAGTAATTTTGTGCACGGTATCTGTCCTGGCTGTCATAGTTACGTTAGACTGACTCTGTGTTTAGTGTTAGTAGTTATTTCCTGGTTAGTAGACTATTAGATATCTTATTTCCAAGTATGTATTTTCTTTTCTTTGTAATTTTTGTCAAGTCCTTAAGTATTCATTTCTGACTCATTTCACCAAAGTCTGAATTTTCTGGGAGAGGTTAGACAAAGGGTTGTTATTTCCCTAGGATGCATGCTTCAGTCAGGCAAGTGTTGACAGCTGGTGTCTGTGTGAATGGGTCAGTGACTATGTCCTGCCAGTTATTAAATATTTTGGATATCGTATCTAATTGGTGGGGGGACACTGGTCTAAATTGTTCTTTGAATATATTTTTTGTTTGTGGACAATAATCTTAATATAACTGACTCCCAGATGGCTTCAAGTATAGTTATAACTTTAATCAAATAATAGAAGAGCATGGAATTTTACCTAACATTTAAATCCAGAATAAAGTTGTACAAAAAAGGAGCTCTGTATGGAGCTCAGGAGGATTTGAGCAAGCCACTAGTCCTAATTTTCTGGATCTGTAAAATAAGAAGTTACTATCCTTTGAACTCTGAATTTTTATGATTCCATTTGGAATACAGAGAAACAAAAGTGAAAGCACTATGTTAAAAACAACTTAAGGTCACTTTAGAACACGGCTAATTCTGGGAAATCAGGCACAAAACTTGGAAAGGGAGTGGACTGTAAGCATGCAAATGCTCACAGGGGCACACAAACACACAATGGGAAAAAAGCACTGCAGAAGCACCTTATTTTATTTCAGCATGAGGAAGGAATGAGGAGAGCCGTGCCATATGAGGTATGAAACAGTGCTACTGGCATGTTTTTCCCTTCTGAGATTTGGACCTTAAGTACACCAATCTTTTTCAGACTACACTGAGAATATTTAAAGCAGATTTTGCCAGTTAATCTAGGCACACCCAGGCTTAAGTCTTTCTCTATTTGCTTACTCCAGTATAAATACATTCTAGAAGTTATTTTTTTGTTGTTCTTTTTTGCCAGTTTGCTTATTTTTCTCTGTTAAGGGTTTTATTGGCTGGGCGTGGTGGCTCATGCCTATAATCCCAGCACTTTGGAAGGCCGAGGTGGGCGGATCAACTGAGGTCGGGAGTTCGAGACCAGCCTGAGAAGCCCTGTCTCTACTAAAAATACAAAATTAGCTGGATGTGGTGGCATATGGCTATAATCCCAGCTATTCAGGAGGCTGAGGCAGGAGAATCGCTTGAACTCAGGAGGCGGAGGTTGCAGTGAGCAGAGATTGCACCATTGCATTCCAGCCTGGATACCAAGAGTGAAACTCTGTCTCAAAAAAAAAAAAAAAAAAAGAATTTTGTTGATGATAACTTCTAGTAATTTGAGGAAAATATTCAGTATTCACCTTTACTATGGCATTTTTCATGAACATAGAAATTTGGTGAAATTAATTTTATCATAATTTAAAAGTCAGAGTACATATTATATTCCTCTTGACTTATTCCCCAACTATCTGGAATCATTCTAAAAATCAGAGATCAGCCACTTTGCAGTGGTGTCCTTTAGCTTTCCAGTAATATATATTTAAAACAATAAGTAAAATTCTCATATGAATGTGTGTTTACTGATGTTAACAGATGCACTTGGAGATTGGGTGGGGACTTTTCTAGTTCCACCTTCTCTGTGTTTCATCCATTGTCATCACTTGCGATTATTCAAGGACTTCCCTTCACATCCTTTTATATTCTGATTCCTTATAAAATCTGAAGGTAATTTTTTTTTAATTTTTTGGTTGTTTTGTTTTGTTTTGTTTTGAGACGGAGTCTCGCTCTGTCGCCCAGGCTAGAGTACAGTGGCGCAATCTTGGCTCACTGCAATCTCTGCTTCCTGGGTTCAAGTGATTCTTGTATCTCAGCCTTCCAGGTAACTGGGACTACAGGCACAAGCCACCATGCCCAGCTAATTTTTTGTATTTTTACTAGAGATGGGGTTTCACTGTGTTGACCAGGCTGATCTTGAACTCCTGACCTCAAGTGATCCACCTGTCTTGGCCTCCCAAAGTGCTGGGATTAGAAGCGTGAGCCACTGTTCCTGGCCTGAAGATAATTTTTAAAAATCATTGGCTCAACTCACCAGATTTCTCTTTGGTTCCAAGATTATGTGGTCACTTTGCCCATAAACCTACCACCGCCATCTATTCATCCCATTTCTTCATCTTTAAGGGTATTTTCTTACAATTCTCTATATAACACGGAATAGAGAAATAATGCTTCTAATGCTGCTGTCTGCTTAGATTTATTTTATTTCTTCTAGTACTCTGTCACACAGACTAGTGGTTAGTTCTTGCATGTTAGTTTTTCTTTCTTTTCTGTTTTTTTAAATAAACTTTTCGTTCAGGTGTACATGTGCAGGTTTGTTATATGAGTAAAGTCCTGTCATGGGGTTTCTGTTGTGTGGATTATTTCATCACCAGGGTACTAAGCCTAGTACCCTATAGTTATTTTTTCTGATCCTCTACCTCCTCTCACCCTCCACCCTCAGGCAGTCTCCTATGTCTGTTGTTCCCTTCCTTGTGTCCATGTGTCCTAAGCATTTAGCTCCCACTTATAAGTGAGAACATGTGGTATTTGGTTTTCTGTTCCTGCACTAGTTTGCTAAGGATTATGGGCTCTAGTGCCATCCATGTTCCTGCAAAGGACATAATTTCCTTCTTTTTTATGGCTGCATAGCGTTCCATGGTGTATATGTACCACATTTTCTTTATTCAATCTGCCATTGATGGGCATTTAGGTTGATTCCATGCCTTTGCTATTGTGAATAGTACTACAATGAACATGTGCATGCATGTGTCTTTATGATACAACAATTTCTATTCCTTTGGGTATATACTCAGTAATGGAACTACTGGGTCATATGACAGTTCTTCTTTTAGCTCTTTGAGGAATCACCACACTGCTTTTCACAATGGCTGCACTAATTTACACTCCCACCAATAGCGTATCGGCATTCCCTTTTCTCCACATCCTTGTCAGCATCTGTTACTTTTTCACTTTTTAGTAATAGCCATTCTGACTGGTGTGAGATGATACCTCATTGTGGTTTTGATGTGCATTTCTCTAATGATCAGTGATATTGAGCTTTTTTTCATATGCTTGTTGGTCACATGTATGTATTCTTTTGAGAAGTGTCTGTTCATGTGTTTTGCCCACTTTTTAATGGGGTTGTTTTTTTCTTCTAAATTTGTTAAGTTCCTTATAAATGCTGGATATTAGACCTTTGACAGATGCAAAGTTGGCAAAAATGTTCTCTCATTTTGTAGGTTGTCTGTTTACTCTGTTGATAGTTTCTTTTGCTGTGCAGAAGTCCTTAAGTTTAATTAGAACATATTTGTCCATTTTTGCTTTTGTCGCAATTGCTTTTGGTGTCTTTGTCATGAAATCTTTGCCCATTCCTGTGTCCAGAATGGTATTTCCTAGGTTGTCTTCCAGGATTTTTATAGTTTTGAATTTTACATTTAAGTCTTTAATCCATCTTGAGTTGATTTTTGCATATACTGTAAGGAAGGGGTCCAGTTTTAATCTTCTGCATATGGCTAGCCAGTTATACCAGAATCATTTGTTGAATAGGGAGTCCTTTCCCCTTTGCTTGCTTTGTCAGCTTTGTCAAAGATGGTTGTAGATGTTAGCCTCATTTCTGGGCTCTATTCTTTTCCAATAGTCTATGTGTCTCTGTTTGCACCAGTACCAGGCTGTTTTGGTTGTTGTAGCCGTGTAATATAGTTTGAAATCAGATAAGATGATGTCTCCAGCTTTGTTTGTTTTGCTTAGGATTGCCTTGACTATTCAGGCTCATTTTGGTTTCATGTAAAATTTTAAATAGTTTTTGTTTTTTCAGTTCTGTGAGGAATATCATTGGTAGATTGACGGGAATAGCACTGACACTATAAATTGCTTTGGGCAGTATGACCATTTTTAATGGTATTGATTCTTCCCGACCATGAGCATGGAATGCTTTTCCATTTGTCAGTATCATCTCTGATTGCCTTGAGCAATGCTTTGTAATTCTCATTGTAGAGATCTCTCACCTTCCTACTTAGCTGTATTTCTAGGTATTTTATTCTTTTTGTGTTAATTGTGAGTGGGATTGCATTCCTGATTTCACTCTCAGGTTGCCTGTTGTTGGTGTGTAGGAATGCTAGTGATTCTAGTGATTTTTACATGTTGCTTTTATATCCTGAGACTTCGCTGAAGTTGTTCGTCAGCTCAAGGATATTTTTGGCTGAGATGATGGGGTTTTCTATATAGAATCATGTCATCTGCAAACAGAAATAAGTTTACTCCCTCTCTGCCTATTTGAATGCCCTTTATTTCTTTCTCTTGCCTGCTCCTCTGTCCAGGACTTCCAATACTACATTGAATAGGAGTGATGAGAGAGACCATCCTTGTCTTATGCCAGCTTTCAAGGGAAATGCTTCCAGCTTTTGCCCATTCACTATAACGTTGGCTGTTGGGTTGTCACAGATTGCTCTTATTATTTTGAGATAGGTTACTTCAATACCAAGTTTATAGTTTTTAACAGGAAGGGGTGTTTAATTTTATTAAATGCCTTTTCTACATCTATTAAGATAAGCATGTGGTTTTTTTTGTCTTCTGTTAGCTTTGGGATTGTTTTGCTCTTGGTACTTTTAGTACTAGTTTTCTCTAGTACTTTTAGTTGTGATGTTAGGTTGTTAAGCTGAAGTCTTTCTAAATGTTTGGTGTGGGTATTTAGTGCTATAAATTTCCCTCTTAACACTGCCTTAGCTGTGTCCCAGATATTCTGATATGTTTTATCATTTTTCTCATAAGTTACAAATAACTTCATGAGTTCTGCCCTAATTTTATTATTTACCCAAAAGTCATTCAGGAGCAGGGTGTTTAATTTTTGTGTATTTGTATGGTTTTGAGAGATTTTTTTTAATCTTGATTTCTATTTTTATTGTGGTCCAAGAGTGTTTTGGTATGATTTGGTCCTTTTGCATCTGCTGAGGTTTTTTACTTTGTTTTGTTTTGTTTTGTTTGACAGAGTCTCACTCTGTAAGCCAGGCTGGAGTACAATGGTGCAATCTTGGCTCACTGCAAACTTCACCTCCCAGGTTCAAGTGATTCTCCTACCTCAGCCTCTTGAGTAGCTCAGACTATGCCTGGCTAATTTTTTTGTATTTTTAGTAGAGAGGGGGTTTCACTGTGTTGGCCAGGATGGTCTCAATCTCCTGACCTCATGATCTGCCCACCTTGGTCTCCCAAAATGCTGGGATTATAGGTGTGGGCCACAGCACCCAGCCAAGAATTGTTTTATGATCAACTGTGTGGTTGATTTTAGAGTATATGCCATGTGGTGATAAGATGCATATTCTGTTGTTTTTGGGGTGGAAAGTTCTGTAGAGATCTATGAGATTCATTTGGCCCAATGTTGAGTTCAGGTCCTGAATATCTTTGTTAATTTTCTGCCTCAATGATCTGTCTAATACTGTTGAAGACTCCTACCATTATTGTTTAAGAGTCTAAGTTTCTTTAAAGGTCTCTAAGAACTTGCTTTATAAATTTGGGTGCTCCTGCGTTGGGTGTGTATATATTTAGGGAAGTTAGGTCTTCTTGTTGAATTGAAACCTTAATCATTATGTAACACCTTCTTTGTCTTTATCTTTATTGGGTTAAAGTCTGTTTTGTCTGAAATTAGGGTTGCAACCCTTGCTTTTTTTGATTTCCATTTGCTTGGTAGATTTTTCTTCATCTCTTTGTTTCAAATCTATTCGTGTCACTGCATGTGAGATGGGTCTCTTAAAGACAACATACCACTGAGTCTTGCTTTTCTATCCAGTTTGCCACTCTGTGTCATTTATTTATTTATTTATTTGTTTATTTATTTATTTATTTTTGAGACAGAGTTTCTTTCTTTTTTCCCAGGCTGGAGTGCAGTGGTGCAATCTCAGCATACTGCAACCTCTGCCTCCCAGGTTCAAGCAATTCTCCTGCCTCAGCCTCCAGAGTAGATGGGATTACAGGCACCCACCACCATGCCTGGATAACTTTTTGTATTTTTAGTAGAGATGGAGTTTCCTCATGTTGGCCAGGCTGGTCTCAAACTCCTGACCTCAGGTGATCCATCCACCTTGACCTTCCAAAATGCTGGGATTACAGGCATGAGCCACCACACCCTGCCTCTGTGCCTTATAAATGGGGCATTCATCTCAATTTATATTTAAGGTTAGTATTGATACGTGTGGACTTGATCCTGTCATTGTGCTGTTAGCTGGTTATTAGGCTGACTTGTTTGTGTGGTTGCTTTGTAGTATCACTGGTCTGTGCACTTAAATGTGTTTTTGTATTGGCTGGTAACAGTCTTTCCTTTCCATATTTAATGCTCCTTTCAGGATCTGTTGTAAGACAAGTCTGAACTCCCTTGACATTTGCTTACTTGGCTATTTCTCCTTTGTTTATTGATATAGTTTGGCTGTGTGGCCCCACCCAAATCTTATCTTGAATTGTAATCCCCACATGTCAAGACAGAGACTTGGCAGGAGGTGATTGGATCATGGAGGCATCGGGGCAGCTCCCCCATGCTGTTCTCATAATAGTGAGGGAGTTCTCACGAGATCTGATGATTTAAATGTGTCAGTTTCCCCTGCACACACTCTCTCGCTCCTGCTGCCATGTAAGACGTGCTTGCTTCCCCTTTGTCTTCTGCCATGATTTTGAATTTCTTGAGGCCTCTTAGCCATGTATAAATATGAGTCAATTAAAACTCTTCCTTTATAAATTTCCCAGTCTCAGGTAGTATCCTAGCAGTGTGAGAATGAACTAAAACACCTAAGAAGCTTAGTTTGGCTGCATATGAAATTCTTGGTTAAAGATGTTTTTGTTTAAGGATGTTAAATATAGGCCCCCAATCTCTTCTGGCTTGTAGAGTTTCTGCTGAGAGGTCTACTGTTAGCCAGATGGGGTTCCTTTTCGGATGACCTGCCCTTTCTCTCTAGCTGGCTTTAACATTCTTTCATTTCAATTTTGGAAAATCTGACAATTACAGGTCCTGGGGATGATTTTCTTGTGTAGAATGTTATACAGAATTTGACTGTTGGCCTCTCTGGCAAGGTGAGGGAAGTTTTCATGAATGATATCCTAAAATGTGTTTTCCAAGTGGTTTGCTTCCCCCCATCCCTTTCAGCAATGCCAATGATTTATAGATTTGCCCCCCTTATATAATCCCATATTTCTTGGAGATTTTGTTCATTCCTTTTCATTCTTCTATTCTTTATTTTTGTCTGGCTGTCTTGTTTCAGAGAGCCAGTCTTCAAGTTCTGAGATTCTTTCCCCAGCTTGGTCTATTCTGCTGTTAATACTTGTGATTGCATTGTGAAATTCCTGCCGTGTGTTTTTCACCTCTATCAGATCAGTCAGGTTTTTTTTTTTTTTTTAATATAGGTGATTTACCTGTCAGCTCCTGTATCATTTTATTATGATTCTTAGTTTCCTTGGATTGTGTTTTGCTGTTCTCCTAAATCTCAATGATCTTCATTCCTATCCATACTCTGAATTCTATTTCTGTCATTTCAGCCAACTCAGCCTGGTTAAGAACACTCATTGGAGAACTAGTGCTGTTGTTAGGGGGACATAAGACACTGGCCATTTGAGTTGCCAGAGCTCTTACATTGGTTCTTTCTCATCTTTGTGTATGGGTGTTTCTTTAACGGCAGTGATGGAGTACAGTCAGAAGATTTCTTTCCTGGATATTTTCACAGGACTGAGGCTTTGTGCAGGGTCTTTATTTGTAGCTGACTTCTTGTGTTTGATTTTACAGGGGGGTATGTTAGTGAGATATTTTTGGTGTTGAAACTGTGGGGTGTGATCCAGCAGCTGGTGCTTAGGTGTAGTGGTCAGTAGGTAGGCTCTTTCTCAGTCATGTAACTTCCCTATATTTCTTCATGGTTTCAGCCATGCTCCTTCTTAAATCTCTGAAAGTGTGGACTCCTCTCCCACTTCAGTGCTGGCTGTAGATTGCGGCTTGGCACTCCCAGCCTGCCCACCACAGCTCTGGGGAAATCTCAGAATTTATGTTTGCTCCCGAGCTTAGAGGTAGCAGAGGAAAGGATCTTAGCAGTGGTTGGCTGAGAGCCTTTTACTTATCTCCTTGGGGGTCCCCCCTACAGAGATGCAGGTCAGCAATTGCTCAGTATATCAGCCCAAAATGGGGGATCTGTGCTGTGGGTCCCAACTAGAGGTTCCCTGACTGGTGACAAACAGCAGGGGTGGGTGACACCCATGGGAGAGGGACTGGTCTGCATGAATTAACGGCAGCTCGTTGGGGGTGTGGATGAGACACTTAGGGTCTTTGCGTCTTCACTAGTCCATGGGTAGTACCACTGCAGAGGCAGTGGCAGAGGGGCTTTCAGTCACCCCTGGGGACTCCAACCCCAAGAAATGCAGAGCCACCGGGCATGTTCAGCCAATGAGGTGGGTAGCTGCATTGCTGGTGTGAGCTGGGGGCTCCTCTTGTTGGACAGCAGGGGTTCAAGGGCTCACTGAGACAAGATACTGGTCTCCTCTCCATGTGATCATGGTGGTGTGCTATAAGGTTGGGTGTGGCCCTCGGGACCTTTGTTTCTTCCCCAGACTGAGGGCAGCAGGGCTAGAACTGCTGCTGTGGCAGTGGCGTAGGGACTGTCCTGTGCCTCTCAGAGCTTTTCCCCAGGGAAATTCCAGACCACTGTCAGTGGGTATGCTAGGCTGTGAGTGGGGTGACTGTTCCGTGGTCATGAACCAGGTGCCCTGCCTGGTGAAGAGCAGGGGTTGAGGGTTCCCAGGAAAGAGAAACTGGACGCCTTTCTGTGTGTTGGCTGCGTTGTGCTAGAGGTGGCAGTGTAGTGACTAGGACCTTTGTTCCTTCCCCAGCCTGAGGGCTGCCAGAACAGGACCACTGCAACTACAGAGTCGAGAGCTTGTGGGTTCACGGTGCGATTTCCTCCTCGAAGAAATGCTGCAGTGCGTCTGATTGAAGTGATCAGGCGGAAACACGGTGGTTGTGCTGGAGTCCCACGTCAGGCGACCCTATCCAGTGAGGATAAGTGAGGACTGGGGCTTGTGTGGGGACAGTCTGGCCACTTTGCTAAGGTGGGTGCTCTGTGCTGGGGGTCCGGACCAGCCCCTGGTACTCCCAGAGGACTTTTCAGAGCCTGGAGAGAGTAAGGGCAAGGGCTGCAGGACAGCAAAAATCACAACCCCCACCCAGTCTAGCTGCTTTTCCACAGCGCAGCCGTGTTGTGCTGGGGTCCACTCCAGCCGCTGGTCACCTTGCACTCTCTAAAGCCTGAAGGCAACAATGGCATGGTGGTGAAACAGCAAAGATGGCCACCCACCCCTTCCTCTGAGAGCTCCTTCTCAGGCCTGCATAATGCTGCTACCAGTAGCTGGCTGGAGCTCCAAGCCAGTGGGCCTTATCCTGTGACCTCTAAAGTGCTATGGAAGTACGGCCAGCAGTCATCACTGCTCAGCCCCCTGGATTCAGCCCCTTTCATAGGAGTACGTCTGGGGGTCTAGCCTCCTGCTTTGCTGGAGTAGCAGTTACTTTGGCTAGGAAGCTCAGCTATCTAAGGTTCCTGGGGCTCGGTGTGTACTGAGCAGCTCCTCTGCCAAAGCTCCGCATAGCTCTGTGTGTCAGACTGAAGGCCCTAGCGGAGTGCGTTCATGAGGGGCTCTCCTGACCCAGAGTTGCAAAGATCCCTGGGAGAAGCACAGGTCCGCAGGTGGCTCATTGACTCACTCCTTCCCTGAATGGGGCGGTTCCCCTGGCTCCATGTGGCTCCCAGGTGTGTGGTTGACCAGCCTTGCTCTTCTCCATTCTCCATTAAGTCAAGTTGTTTTCTTGATGAATTCCAATGTGTGTATCTGGATGTTTCAGTTGATAGTGCAGTATTTTGGTGGCTCACACCTGTAATCCCAACACTTTGAGAGGCCAAGGTGGGCGGATCATGTGAGGTTGGGAGTTCGAGGCCAGCCTGACCAACACGGAGAAACCCCATCTTTACCAAAAATATAAAATTAGCTGGGTGTGGTGGCGGATGCCTGTAACCCCAGCTACTCGGGAGGCTGAGACAGAAGAATCGCTTGAACCCTGGAGGTGGAGATTGTGGTGAGCCGAGATCACGCCATTGCACTCCAGCCTGAGGAACAAGAGCGAAAACTCCACCTCAAAAAAAAAAAAAAAAAAAAAAAGAAAGAAAAGAAGAAAGGAAGTGCAGTATTTACTCGTCCCATCTATTTCTCTCTGTGAGAGCAGCATACACTAGCTGCTTTAGTTAAGCGTAAGAAAAATAAATGCCCCTTTAATGTGTTTGCTAGAAGATAGAAACATCGCAGAGAGCAGAGTAGAATTTTCTTAAAAAAGAATATTTATCTATTTTCTTAAAAAAGAATACAAAAACTTACTCTACTTTTGTTCTTTACAAATAAAAATAAACAAATTCATTGTCCTTAATGCACTTTTTTTCTTTGAAATAAAATTCCTCAGAAAGATCCTTGGGGTTAAGAGTATCAGCTTTCACACAGAGCTAAAAACTTTTAACCGTAAATCCACCCCCCCCACCCCCGCAAAACAGGATGAACTACATCTTGAGAGGGCAGGCAAAGCACTAAATTGATTGATTGATTGAGATGGAGTTTCGCTGTGTTGCCCAGGCTGGAGTGCAGTGGCACAACCTCGGCTCACTGCAACCTCTGCCTCCCGGGTTCAAGAGATTCTCCTGCCTGCCTCAACCTCCCAAGTAGCTGGGACTACAGACGTGTACCACCATGCCTGGATAATTTTTTGTATTTTTAGTAGAGACGGGGTTTCACCGTGTTAGCCAGGATGGTCTTGATCTCCTGACTTTGTGATCCGCCTGCCTCAACCTCCCAAAGTGCTGGGATTATAGGTGTGAAGCACCGTGCCTGGCCACAAAACATTAAAAGATTTTTTTCTCCCTTTTCTCTTTCTTTCTTTTTCTCTCTCTTTCTTTCTTTTCTTCCTTCCTTCCTTCCTTCCTTCCTTCCTTCCCTCCCTCCCTCCCTCCCTCCCTCCTTCCTTCCTTCTCTCTTTCTTTCTTCTCTATTGTTACCCAGGCTGGAGTGCAATGGCATGATCTCAGCTCATTACAATCTCCACCTCCCGGGTTCAAGCAGTTCTCCTGCCTCAGCCTCCCATGTAGCTGGGATTACAGGCATGCACCACCACACCCAGCTAATTTTTGTATTTTTGTAGAGATGGAGTTTCACCATGTTGACCAGGCTGGTATCTAACTCCTGACCTCAGGTGATCTGCCTGCCTCCCGGAGTGCTGGGATTACAGGCGTGAGCCACCGTGCCCAGCTCCCATTTCCTGAAATGAAGGAAGAGTTAATCATTCATACTCCTTTTCCTGGGCCCAGCTGCCCCTCTTACTCACCTTTGATGGAGGACCAGGGATTTCTGAGACTTGAACTTCTGTTATAGAAGGTCAGATTAGCCTTAAGCTGAACAGCACCAGCTACCTGGGCCTTTCTCCCCTGCATAAAAGTTCTAAAGATCTAAAATGAAAATATGAAAGGAGAGAAATTATCAAGTTCTGCCTATAAGTATTTCAGTGGATTTCCTTAAACACTAGAGCTTCAACTGGCAGATTTGTCTTAAGGCTTTTGTTTGGAGTGTTTTCCTATAAGTCTCGAAGTCTAACAAAGGCAGGATTTCACAGTCAAGCTCTGCCAATCTCGCCACGTGACCTGGGACCTGAAGTAAACTTTCCTCTCTCCCCTCGTCTCTATTTCTTGCCTTCCCTGCCTCCCAAGGCAATGCAGACAGAAACTCAATACATTTTGAGTTCTCCATAGGAAAAGAATTATTATTATTATTAAATAATTAGCTATCGAGGCAAATACCTATATATAATGTATATATATTCATATATATGAGTATATACTAGCTTTCATATCTATATTCTTTTTTTCTTTCTCACTCAGAACTCAAGAAGACATATCTGTATTTTTTTTTTTTTTTTTGAGACGGAGTTTCGCTCTTGTTACCCAGGCTGGAGTGCAATGGCACCATCTCGGCTCACCACAACCTCCGCCTCCTGGGTTCAAGCAATTCTCCTGCCTCAGCCTCCTGAGTAGCTGGAACTACAGGTGCGCACCACCATGCCCAGCTAATTTTCGTATTTTTAGTAGAGACGGGGTTTCACCATGTTGACCGGGATGGTCTCGATCTCCTGACCTCGTGATCCGCCCATCTTGGCCTCCCAAAGTGCTGGGATTACAGGCCTGAGACGTATCTGTATTCTTAAAGCTGCAGTAGTGTCTTTGCTATTTTGTTCTCTAGGGTGAGAATCGAGAACCTTACACATTATTCCTCAGGTGAAGAGACTGTGTGTGTGTGTCGATTCAGGGAAGTAGGAGAGCATTTGAATTCAGCTGAGCAGGCTTAGTCATCTAGGACTAAGTGTCTTGTTAATAAATTAACTAAGACTGGCAGGAAATTAATCTGGAATTCCCAGTAACTATATGTTTTAGATGAGTTTTAATCGAGTCCAAGATGATATCATAGTGCATGTTCATAATTGACTAAGAGACTGAGAAAAGCTTTTTTAATCTAAAAACGAAACCAAAAACTTTCCACAAAAGGAAAGAAAGGCTTAATTGATTAACTCATTAGTGGAGCAGGGAAAAGAAAACAAAAGCAAAAAAACTAACGAGATATAGCTGAACTCATAATGTGTATTTGTTTTATTTCCAGTTGCTGCTTACCCTCGTTAGCTGTGCAAGACCAAAAGATTGTGTGCATTCTCTTGCCTCACAGTTGTACCTTCCAAAGTTTAACCCTGTTGCTTTTTGTGTTATTACCAGTTACCAGGAGCAAGAGGACATGTGTATTGGTGAGAGAAGAGGGGTGAGGGGGCAGGGATGAGATGAATCCAATTTACTTCAGGCCTTATTAGAATAAATCTTGTAGGCTTGAAGAATCTAGAGAATCTTGTTGACTTGGAAAATCGAGAGTTCTATGAGAAATAAGGGTAAACAGACTTTATAAACCCTGGCTTGGTTACTGCTAGGATTGGTTACTGCTTGGTCTTGGCCTTCCCCTGACATAATCCCAAGAAATAGAAAGTAGTAGAAACAGAAATCTTGGAAAATAGAAGTATTTCCCAAGAAATAGAAAGTGAAACTGACAAAAGCTAATGGAAAGAAATCAGTTCCAAAGCTGTTTTCACAGAAGCTGTGTTCAGTAACCGCCCTCTATTGGCACACCATATGAGATAGAGAATCTGAAAGGTCTTTTTGCTGATTTTCTTACTAACAGAGAGTTCATAAGCCAGGGTCTTCTTCAGCCTCCAAGGTAAGGAAATTTGTGATCTCAAAGCTCCCTCTTGCATGTATTGTGGATGCCACTGTCAGAAGGAAAACACCAGTTATTCACCTGGAAAATGTTGCAATATGAAGACCATGTATTTGATGGAGATGTTATTTAGATGTTAACTTTGTTAATGAATTTTTTTGCTAACTTTCCCTGCTTTATTTTCATGCCAAAAAACAGTGGGGTACAGAGAAAGCACTGCACCATGGCCTAAAAGCGAAAACTACCCAGCATAAAAATGACTTAAGAATGGGAGATGTCGGCCGGGCGCGGTGGCTCAAGCCTGTAATCCCAGCACTTTGGGAGGCCGAGGCGGGTGGATCACGAGGTCAAGAGATCGAGACCATCCTGGTCAACATGGTGAAACCCCGTCTCTACTAAAAATACAAAAAATTAGCCGGGCATGGTGGTGCGTGCCTGTAATCCCAGCTACTCAGGAGGTTGAGGCAGGAGAATTGCCTGAACCCAGGAGGCGGAGGTGAGCCGAGATCGCGTCATTGCACTCCAGCCTGGGTAACATGAGTGAAACTCCGTCTCCAAAAAAAAAAAAAAAAAAAAAGAATGGGAGATGTCTAATGGACATGTATTGAATGAATTAATGAGTTAATTATGTAGCAGGCAAATAGGTACATATTTTAAAATATTTATTTATGAAACAAGCTTGGAGGGCACACGTCATAATGTATAGAAATACCTCCATCCCTTTGCCTGAATATTTTAATATAGCGAGTGACTTACAGATTCTATCTGCATTTCATTCATGAAAATGTTTTCAGGTTTTAAAAATAGGAGTCTTGTTCAATTGTCCTTGTGTCTGATCTCATCAATATACCGAAAATGAATTTGTTCTCCTTTTCCGGCACATTAACTCTTGCAGACCACAGAGATGAGGCACTCAGAGAGAATTTCCTGAATACCAAATGGATCAGAGAGTGAGGGCTGGAGCCCACTGTTGACAGATACGCAGCCAATCTTTCCCTGGTGGGTCAGGGTGTTCCTGCCCTGAGCAACATCATTTTCAGCTGATTTGTTTCACAGACCGCTCAATATGATAAGGAGACTGGTTGAGAATGCTCTCCTACATATGGCATAGTGGATCATATAATATTACCTAATGCAAAATGTGATTCTAGAAATTGGGTGAAATGTGCATTTCAATTTTTAATGCTCTTCATCATTACTTAAGACATGAGTTTTATATAGTTGTTTTGTTTTGTTTTGTTTTGTTTTGTTTTGTTTTGTTTTGTTGATGGAGTCTCGTTCTGTTGCCCAGGCTGGAGCGCAATGGTGCAATCTTGGCTCACTGCAACCTCCGCCTCCTGGATTCAAGTGATTCTCCTGCCTCAGCTTCCCGAGTAGCTGGGATTACAGGCACCACCACCATGCCCAGCTATTTTTTTTTTTCAGTAGAGATGGGGTTTCACAATGTTGGTTGTGTTGGTCTCGAACTCATGACCTCATGATCCGCCTGCCTCTGCCTCCCAAAGTGCTGGGATTCCAGGCGTGAGCCACCACGCCCAGTGGAGTTTTATATGGTTTTAGATATATCTAAGTGATTTATGCAGTATATCTTATCTATTAAGAAGTCTTGAACTTCTGGAAAACGCAAACTAAAGGTACAAAAATAAATTTAGATTTTGGAATCAAAGAATCTGCAATTTTGAAAAGTAATTTGGGAAGGAGAGAAAATGGTGAGATGTAGGTCAAAAGATACAAACTTCAGTAGGTCTGTATTGGGACCAACGTCTTCCTTCTTCAGCCATCACTTCCTGCCCCATGTGCTGTTCCCACGCTGGCCTTGACCGCCCAGCCTTTGTGTGCTATCTCCGTGCCCTTCCCTTAATCCTAATGAGGATTTTACCTCTCAGGGAAGATGCCTGTCCTTTTTAAAAATTTCCTCTGTGAAAGGCATTTCAGCCAGCTGGGAAGCACAAGGAATGATCTTTGCTAAAGGCATACCTCCCAGTCAACTGTTTGAACATAAAGCCAACCTTTATTTAAGGGCAGACAATAAATTGCTTTACATACAGGCTTATCTGCCCAATTGTAAGTGAAGATAGACCCATGACAGGCCAGGCACGGTGGTTCACGCCTGTAATCCCAGCACTTTGGGAGGCTAAGGCAGGCGGATCACCTGAGGTTAGGAGTTCAAGACCAGCCTGGCCAACATGGTGAAACCCTGTCTCTACTAAAAATACAAAATGAGCTGCATGTGGTGCCGCATGCCTGCACTCCCAGCTGCTCAGGGGGCTGAGGCAGGAGAATCGTTTGAACCGGGAGGGGGCAGAGGTTGCAGTGAGCCAAGATCTTGCTGTTGCACTCCAGCCTGGGGAACAAGAGTGAAACTTCATCTTAAAAAAAAAAAAAATTAGAAACCCTTAGCTTTTTTGGACAATAAGCTACTTTTTGTTGTCTGATTCTTAGTAACTCCAACGTAAATGAAGTGAACTTTGCCAAAAAGGAAGTGCAGTGGGAATTTCCAGAATATTACCAGCAATGAATGTGTCAGAGGCTTGGAGACGAGCCAGATAAACAGAAGTAACTGGGTGATCTCAGAATATTTGATGAAAAGAGTTTTTAACAGGATCTCCCCCATATCCCAAAACGATCAGTGTAGCTCTTTTTTTTTTTTTTTTTTTTTTTTTTTTTTTTTTTTTTTTTGAGACGGAGTTTCGCTGTTGTTACCCAGGCTGGAGTGCAATGGCGCGATCTCTGCTCACCGCAACCTCTGCCTCCTGGGTTCAGGCAATTCTCCTGCCTCAGCCTCCTTAGTAGCTGGGATTACAGGCACGCGCCACCATGCCCAGCTGATTTTTTGTATTGTTAGTAGAGACGGGGTTTCACCATGTTGACCAGGATGGTCTCGATCTCTTGACCTCGTGATCCACCCGCCTCGGCCTCCCAAAGTGCTGGGATTACAGGCGTGAGCCACCGCGCCCGGCCCCCAGTGTAGCTCTTAAAGTTGGAGCTTGGGATCAGAAAACTCGCCTCCTTTGGGGTAGAGTGATGTGATGAAAAACTATGGACCTTACTGATCTGTATTTAAATCCCCCATCTCGGCCACCTCCCAACTATGCTCTGATGGTTAGTTTTGTGTGTCAACCTGATGGAGCCATGAGGTGTCCAGACATTTGTTTAAACATTATTCTGGGTTTGTCTGTGAGGATGTTGTTAGATGAGATTAACATTTGAATCTGTAGACTAAGTGAAGCAGATGGCCCTTTCAGTGCAAGTGGGCCCCATCCCATCTGTTGAAATCCTGGAGAGAACAAAAGACTGATTAAGGGAGAATTCACGCTCTCTGCTTGAATGCTGGGACATCAGTATTCTCCTGCCTTCAGACTCAGAGTAAATCTTACACCATCGGCTCTTCTGACTGACTCTCAGGCCTTCAGACTCAGACTAGAACTGATACCATTGGCTCTCCTGGGCCTCTGGCTTACCAAATACAGATCTTGGGACTTCTCAGTCCGCATAATTATATGAGACAATTCCTCAAAATAAACCTTTTTATTATACTAAGATAAACACACACAGACACACACATACACACACACACACACACACACACACACCCCTATTGGATCTATTTTCTCTGAAGAACGGAGACTAAAACATAAGTGATCTTGGATGAGCTAATTAACCTCTCAATTTCTGGATTCAAAAAGCACAAAATATTGCAGAACATTAGAGAAAATGTTTGTGATGTGCTTTATATGTGTATATAAGCATCCAATACTTTAAACCTATTATTATTGTTTCCCTCAGAATTTAGATAGCATTGTTTCAAAAAATAATTATTTTGCGTTTGTATTTTAGGTAGCATAGAAAATAGTTTGTAAATGGAAGGCAAGTCAAAGTATTTTTCAAGTATGTTCAGTGTTCTTTCGGAATCCCTGAAGTGTATCTGTAACTTTAAATAGCAAAGTCTTGAAAATTAAACCAAACTTTGACATTAGTACTTTATATGCTTCATGTTCCTTTATTATGTGCTTTAATTGGAGACATCCTGAATCTTCACTGGGTTTCTGTTGTACCATAATTGACAGGTTAAGCCAAGGAGGAAATAGGACATGTCTCTCTATTGATGGACCATAAAGTGTTCCCTCTTGTTTACAGCACTCTTTCCCTATTAGGTCATGTCAATTTGCAGACTGAAAAAAACATAGTATTGGGACCACTTAGAGGGCATTTTAATTTGGCTACATAGAACTTCATGTGCTATTTGGGGCACAAATTTATTATGGCCCCAGTGAATAGAACAAATACTGACCACAAGGACCAACAGAACATCATTTGTCACGTTACACTGGTACCCAACTCCCACTCAGCAAAGCTGGAACAAATAATCCAAGCTTGATTCTAATTGACCTGGCTATGGACTCAACCCTAGAAATGAATCTTGGGGGTAGAAGTCACTGAGTCCATGTAGGCAACACGGACAGACCCAAGCGAAGCTGTGAAGCAGTGAATGTTGCCTGGTGGTGAACTTCATCTCCTATTTGTACCCTATTTTCTTTTTTGCCAGGCCAGCTTTTATTATGTACTTCGTTTCTGTGTTGTGGTCTCTCAAAATGCTTTATTCCTGTTGCAGTTAAAGCTGATGTATATTTTGAAATTAGTGGCTTAATATTTTACCCTTCCAGTTGTATTTGTCTTTTAAACAAAGATGGCAGCTCTAGAGCAATGCCTAGCATAAAGATGCCAATCTGGAGACTTTTAGTTTCGTCTCTACCAATTAGTTGGTACGCAGGCTTTCTGAGTCTCAGTTACTTCCCTATAAAATCAGGTCAATAAAAATGACTTCCCAAGTTACAGTGAAAATTAAATAATAACTGCAAAAAATGCTTTGGTAGGATTTCCAGTTTCTGGCCCAGCATGTAAGGAGGTTGGAAGATACCACTCTATCCTAACAAGTAAAAAGCTACACTTAAAAAATCAGCAGCTTCTCCATGATCCACAAGATAAGTGAGGTCACAGGGCAAATCACTGCCCCCAAAATTGGAGAGACCAAGAGCATCACAAAACGGCAAACAGAAGCTTGCGAGTAGCAACCTCCACAGGAACCAAAGGCAGACTAGGAAAATACAAACTGTAATTGATGAATTGTTGGAATTTCAGTGTAGAGAACTGATGTGGTTCTGCTGGGTCGTCACCCAATCTCATCTTGAATTGTAGCTCCCATAAGCCCCACATATCATGGGAGGGACCTGGTGGGAGATAATTGAATCACGGGGCAGGGTTTTTTTCTGTGCTGAGTAAGTCTCAGAAGATCTGTTGGTTTATAAAGGGCAGTTCCCCTGCACATGCCCTCTTGCCTGACGCCATGTAAGACATGACTTTGCTCCTCCTTCACTTTCTGCCATGATTTTGAGGCCTCCTCAGCCATGTGAAACTGTGTCAATTAAACTAATTTTTTATTATAAGTTACCCAGTCTTGGGCATGTGTTTATTAGCAGCATGAGAACACACTAATACAACAACTATGAGAATTAAAAACTCCAGGGGGACCCACGTAGGGGAGCTCCCACACTTTTGTTTGTCTTACCTGCAAGACATCTATCAGGTCATCAGAGTGAATATTAGGGAAAAATCCCCTTGTGCTTCTGGCAGGAAGAGGAGAGGTAAAGGAACCATTCTGAAATACACTAGCACATTCTGTCCTTCTTAACAAGGTCTTTCCTCAGGAGAAATTATTTAATGAGAGCCAAACCTGCTGGGCTTTTATTAGAGTCTAATTGACCTGGAAGAAAGAAAATACTCAACCCCAGCCTGCTCTGGCCACCCTGTCCACCAAAGGTGGGGTTGGGAGGACTAAGAAGCACGTCTGAAGTTCACCATCTAGAGGCATAGACTCACTAAAAAACCGAAGCCTAATCACAGGACTACAGAATGCTTCCTGCCCCCCTTACACCTTACCCCACATTACTAAGCTCTTATTTATAGCAGTCTCCTTCACCCAGTACATCATGTCTAGCTATTAAGAAAAAAATTACAAGACATAATAAAAAGCAAAATAGAGTTTAAAGAGACAGAGTAAGCATCATAACCAGCCTCAGATATGGCAGGAATGCTGGAATTATCAGATAGGGAATTTAAAACAACTGTGATTAATATGCTAAGAGCACTAATGGATACAGTACACAGCGTGCAGAAACAGATGGGCAATGCAAGCAGAGAGGTGGATGTTCTAAGAAAGAACCAAAAATAAATACAAGCTATCAAAAACACTGTAACAGAAATTGTAAAAATGCCTTTGATGGGCTTACTAGTAGACTGGAGAAGAATCTCTGAGTTTGAGGATATGTCAATATAAACCTCCAAACCTGAAAAGCAAAGAGAACAAAGTCTGAAAAAAAGAGAATAGAATATCCAAGAATAGCAGGACAAATATAAAAGGTGTCACATATGAGTAATGAGAGTCTCAGAAGGAGAAGAAAGATCAAACTACAAGACCCAGCTCTATCTTGTCTGTAAGAAACCCACATTAAATATAAAGATAATATAGATTATAAGTAAATGCATGCAGAAAGATATACCATGCTAACAATAATCAAAGGAAAGTAGGAGTGCTATAGTAATTTTAAACAGAGCAGACTAGAGCAAGGAAGGTTATCAGCGATAAAGAGGGGCATTATATAATGAAAAAGGGGTCAATTATCTGAGAAGACATAACAATCCTTAATGCGTACGCACCTAATGGCAAAAGTCTAAATACGTAAGGCAATAACTAATAGAACTACAAGGAGAAATAGCTAAATCAACTATTAGAGACTTTGACAACCCTCTGCATGAAATGAACAGATCCAGCAGGCAGAAAATCAACGACACATAGTGGAATTCAACAACACCATTAATCATATCAATATAATTGACATATATAGACCATTTTATCCAACAACAGCAAAATGCACATTCTCCTCATGCTCACAGGGAATATTAATCACCATAGACCACACTCCAGGTCATAAAACACACATTAACAAATTTAAAGGAATATCAAGTCATACAGTATCCCCTCTCAGACCACAATGAACCTAAACTAGAAATAAGTAACAGTAAGATGTCTGGAAAATCCTCCAACTTCTTGTAAATTAAACAACATACATCTAAATGATGAATGGGCCAAAGAAGGAATCTCAACAGAAATTTTAAAAATATTTTGAACTAAATGAAAATAAAATTGCAACTTATTAGAATTTGTGGAATGCAGCAAGAACACTGCTTAGAAGGGATTTATATATTGAACGCATCTATTAAAATAGAAGAAAGATCTAAAAATCAATCATTTAAGCTTCCATCTGAGGAAACTAGGAAAAAGAGCAATTAAATTGAATCAAAGCAGAGGAAAAGAAATAAAAATCAGAGCAGAAATCAATGAAATTGAAAACAGAAAATCAGTGAAACCAAAAGCTGGCTCTTCAAAAAGATCAATAAAATTAGTAATCCTCTAGCCAAATTAACTAAAATAAAATGAGAGAAGACACAGATTGCTAACATCAGAAATGAAAGACAGGACTTCACAATAGATCCCATGGACACTAAAACAATAATAAAAGAATACTATGAATAACTACCCACAAATTTGATAACCCAGTTGAAATGGACCAATTCCTTCAAAGATGCAATGTGCTAAATCTCACACAAGAAGAAATAGACATTCTGAACAGATCCGTATCTATTTAAAAGTTGTGTCAACAATTAATAACCTCCTAAAACAGAAAGCACTAGACCCATGCAGACTGATTGGTGAATTCTAACATTTAAGGGAGAAAATATATACCAATTCACTACAATAAGTTTCAGAATATAGAAACAGAATCCCTTGTATCTCATTCTATGAGGCCAGCATCACCATAATACCAAAACAGACCAAGGCATTAAAGAAAACTCTAGACTAATATCTTTCACGAACACAGATGCAAAAATCCTTAGCAATTTTTGCATGAAAACACACATAGCAAAATTCAAAATGCGTAAGGCAATAACTAATAGAACTGCAAGGAGAAAGAGATGAATCAATTATTATAGTTAGAGACTTTGACAACTCTCTACAAGAAATTAACAGATCCAGCAGGCAGAAAATCAGTAAGGACATAGTGGAATTCAACAACACCATTAATCATCTCAATGTAACTAAGATGCAATCTTTGCATGAAAACACACATGCAAAGATTGCTAAGGATTTTTGCATCTGTGTTCACGAGAGATACTGGTCTATAGTTTAATGCCTTTGTCTAGTTTTGGCATTATATTGATGCTGGCCTCATAGACAGAGATAGAAAGGCAGAGGTTGCTAATATAGGTTTTGCTAATATATATATATTAGTAGACTGAATTCAGCAATTTTTTAAAAATTTATGTATTACAACCAAGTGAGATTTATCCCAGGTATGCAAGGCTGCTTCCACATTTAAAAATCAATTAATGGGGCCACCACGCCTGGCGCCATTAATTGATTGTGCCTGTAATCCCAGCACTTTGGGAAGCCAAGGCAGGTGGATCACAAGGTCAGGCGTTTGAGACCAGCCTGGCCAACATGGTGAAATCCCATCTCTACTAAAAATACACACCCACACACACAATTAGCCAGGAGAGGTGGGGCATACCTGTAATGCCAGCTACTCTGGAGGTGGAGGCAGGAGAATGGCTTAAACCCAGGAGGCAGAGCTTGCAGTGAGCCAAGATTGTGCCACTGCACTCCAGCCTGGGTGATAGAGCAAGACTCTGTCTCAAAAAGAAAGAAAGAAAGAAAAATCAATTAATGGGCAGGGCACAGTGTCTCATATCTGTAATCCCAGCACTTCGGAAGGCCAAGGTGGGTGGATCACCTGAGGTCAGGAGTTCGAAACCAGCTTGGCCAACATGGCAAAACCCCATCTCTACTAAAAATACAAAAAGTAGCCAGGATGCGGTGGCCCATGCCTGTAATCCCAGTTACTCTTGAGGCTGAGGCAGAAGAATCACTTGAACCTGGGAGGCAGAAGTTGCAGTGAGCTGAGATTGAGCCACTCCACTCCAGCCTTGGTGACAGAGCAAGACTCTGTCTCAAAAAAAGAAAAAAAAAAAAAACTGCAGCCATAAAAAAGAATGAGTTCATGTCCTTTGCAGGGACATGGATGAAGCTGGAAGCCATCATTCTCAGCAACCTAACATAGGAAAGAACCAAACACCACATGTTCTTACTCATAAGTGGAGGTTGAACAATGAGAACACATGGACACAGGGAGAGGAACATCACACAGCAGGGCCTGTCAGGGGATTGGGGGTAAGGGGCGAGAGAGCATTAGGACAAATACTTAATGCATTCGGGGCTTAAAACCTAGATGATGGGGCTGGGTGGGGTGGCTCACACCTGTAATCCCAGCACTTTGGGAGGCCAACTTGGGTGGATCACCTGAGATCAGGAGTTCAAGACCAGCCTGGCCAACATGGTAAATCTCTGTCTCTACTAAAAATGCCAAAAAAAAAAAAAAAGTTAGCTGGGCATGGTGGTGGGTGCCTGTAATCCCAGCTACCTGGGAGGCTGAGGCAGGAGAATCACTTAAACCTGGGAGGCAGACATTGCTATGAAGCGAGATCATGCCACTGCATTCCAGCCTGGGCAAAAAGAGCGAGACTCCATCAAAAAGAAAAAAAAAAACCTAGATGACAGGTTGATAGGTGCAGCAAACCACCATGGCACATGTATACCTATGTAGCAAACATGCACATTCTGTCCATGTATCCTGGAACTTAAAGTAAAATTAAAAAATTTAAAAATTAATTAATCTATCAATAGGTTAAAGAAGAAAAATCACATGATTATAACAATAGATGCAGAAGAAAAAATTTGACAAAATCCAACGTTCATGAAAAAATTCTCCGTAAACTAGGAATAGGAAATGAATCCCGCAAGTTGATAAAGAATATTACAAATAATCTACAGCTAACATCTTACTTCATGGAGCGAAACTAGAAACTTTTTCCGTAAGATCAAAAACAAGGCAAAGATGTCCCCTCTCACTGCAGCCCTTCACACTGGAAGATCTAGCTGATGCCATGAGATGCTTAAAAGAAATCAATGGGATCCAGATCAGGAGGAAGAAACAAAACTGTCTTTTTTTGCAGGTGACATATTGTCTATGTGGAAAATCCAAAAGAAACGACAAAAAACACTCATGGAACTAAAAAGTGATTGTAACAAGGTTGCGAGAGACAAAGTTAATATACAAAAGTTATTTGCTTTCCTACATAACATCAACAAAAAAGTGAAATATGAAATTAAAAACACAATACCATTTACACTAGCACCTCCCAAAGTTAAAAACTTAGGTATAAATCTAACAAAATCAACAGCGGCATGGTTCTAACACTTATGCGCAGATGATCCATTTATAAAGAAACAGTTTTTATAACTGTTCATCTGAAATACTGTGATGGACAATCTAAGTCTTTTTAGGAAATCCGTTGGAAACTGCAAAGGGTCACCCACCACATATGCAGTCACCCAAAGCTGAGGTTGTGAGAAATGTTATCTTTCATAAATGCAGGTGTGCAAAAAGGACACCTCCTCATTTACTGAGGAAGTTTCAGCGCTTTTACATGTAAGTGCAATGCTTACACATGAAATTGACATTGTGATAACGCATTTTCATGGCATCAAATTTGCAAAAAATGCATAAATTAAATGAGAACTCTGTACAAGATTTTACACAATTTATACCTCCAGTATTGTAAGTGATGTGAAGATGAAATACATGTAAATTGTAAATAATAATACTGACAATTTAAAATAGAGACAAAGAGCTGTAAAACCCCTGAAAAACTAAAAGGAAAATTCAACATATGAAAGTTCAACATACAGGACTATACTATGGGCAATTGCACAGAGATAGTGCATAGGAACTGGCCGACTTTTATGATCATTAGCAATAAAGAGACTTCAAAAAGTTCATAGAAAAATGGAATTTAAAAATGAAAACAAAAATGTAAACTTTATGTCTCAACGTAAGTTCCATCGAGGTCAAGGCATTTTTGTAACCAACGATGCCCACCATTTAGTTCATCCCGACAGAACTGAGGGTCCTGAGAATTTAACCATATCAATGTCGCCATTCTTACACTGTTAACTGAAGAAAAACGGCTGCCCTTTACAGTTTTTTTTTAAAGTTAGGAAATAAAAGAAGTCAGAAGGAACCAAGTCAGAACTGTGAGGTGGATGCCTAATAATTTCCCACTGAAACTCAGAAAATTGCCCTTATTTAATGAGAGGAAGAGGCAGGGGTATTGGTGCAATGGAGAAGGACTTCCTGGTGAAACTTTTCTGGATATTTTTCTATGAAAGCTTTAGCTAACTTTCTCACAACATTTTCATAAGAAGCAGATGTTCTGATTTTTTGGCCCCCTAGAAAATCAACAAGCAAATGCCTAGCACATCCCAAAGACTATTGCCATGACCTTGGCTCCTGACCAGCTTGCTTGTGCTGTGACTGCCCCACTCTCACCTGTTGGCAAGATTGACAATCACTGCTGTGATTGTGCGTTGTCCTCAGGATGACACTGGTAAAGCCATAGTTCACCTCCTGTTACAGTGCTTTGAAGAAATACTTCAGAATCTTGATCTCACTTGTTTAAAATTTCCATTGAAAGCTCTGCTCTGGTTTGCATCTGATCTGGGTGCAATTGTTATGGCATCCTAACGGGTGTTGCTTTTCTAGCCAGAAACATCTGTGGCCAGTGGTGCCTTTGCCCACGTTTTGCTCGGGCCTGCTGGGCTCGTTCCACCCGCTTGGCCTGGCAGGCTGCATTCGGCTCATGCTACCAGCCTGGATCTCATGCCCCCGAGGAGGCTGCAAGTCAGGTGTGGAATGGTGAAGGGTGTGTGTGGGGTATGGCCACTGCACAGTCAGACACATTGGTTGCTGCCATGGGGCAGGCAGCTCCAGGTGCCAGCATGGGAGCCAGCTCTCTGCAAGTCTGTAGCTGTACCACATGCACCACAAGTAGCTTCCCCAGCTGGCACTGGGGAATGCAGCGGTGCCCAGTAGCTTGGAGATGCCAGGAACCACAGGCCCCCAAAAGGGAGTCATAGCCCTGGCTCAGGATGCTCCCAGGTCTGGGGTCCCCAAAGGGTTGCAGCTTTTCTCTCCTCCTCTTTGCCCATAACACGGCAAGCAAAGGGCATATCTCAGCCCTGACTGTGGGGCGTGTTTCAACCGTGTTTGTGTTACAGCACTTTTAGCCTCACCATTTTGTGGGCCCCGAGGTCTTGTCCTGTGACCAGGAAGAATGAGGTACGTACACCAGTGGAGGGAGAGCAAGACAAAGAGGAGTTTTGCTGAGGATAGAACAGCTCAGAGGAAACCTGCAGGGGGTAGCTCCTCTTCTCAGCCAGGGTGTCCTGATCAGCGTTCAGCTCCTAACAGACAGGAGACCCTGGAGGAGGAAGCACCTGTTTGCAGGCAGGTGATCCCATCGAGTGTGCAGCTTTCAGCAGAGAGGAGGCCCTAGAGTGAGGAGCTCCTCTCTGCAGACAGGCAGGCCTATCATCTCTGCAGCTCTCAGCAAAGAGAAGGTCCTGGAGTGGGTGGCTTCTCTCTGCAGGCAGGTCCCTTCATGTTCCATCATCTCTCTGTCCTCTCCCTGGTCTGACTGAGTCTGGGCTTTTTATGGGCCTCAGAGGGGAGAAATTGCATGCTAATGGGTCCATTGACAGCCATGGGCAGGCCCAAGGAAAAGCACCACAAGCTCCCCCTCTGGTTCATTGGACTGGTCGGTGGTGGCCCCGGGCTTCTGGCCCTCCTGGGTTGAAGGTGGGTCTTCACTGGGAACCAGCTCCCTTTGAGCCTGTCTGCTTCCTACTGCTGTTCATGGCACCCAGGCTGAACAGTGGCAGGTGTTCATGCCAATGAGTGTCTGCAGGCCAGTGCCAGGCTGTCCTCAGCACTACCTTGGTCTCCCTCCCACGCTTGTCAGTGCACAAAATCAGGAAGGGCTGAGACATCAGGAAGCTGGTGTGTAAGTGCTGCCCCAAGCCTGTGCACACTCAGCCAGGCTCTGACAGCTCCAGGTCTTGGTATCATCCTTGCTCCCAGGTCCCAGCAGGCCCCAACAGCAGGGAGAAACCAGGCAGTGGGAGCAGGCACTTCTGAGCCTGGAGGGGTGGAGGAGGGAGGGATAAGGGGAACCTTCCTGGAACCCCAAGAGCACAGAGACTCCCAGGTCCAGAGAGGCAGCAGGGCGGCTGCAGCTGTACCCCGGGAACCTCCACCCCACCAACTCGGAAGGGACGGCCTCCCACTTGTCCCTGGCTCCCACCAGCTCCTGGCCACACCTCCCCGCAGCCTGGGGCAAGGGCTCCTGGTCCTGGCTGGGTTGCTCTCTGTCCACTGGCCCTGGGCACCTCCGCTCTGACTTACATACCTGGTAGCTGCAGGGCGCCGCGGTTTCCAGCGGTCCTGCCTGAGGAGCAGGTTGTGATGCAGGCGCTGACCCTGGCTTGCAGAGGTGGGGGTGGGGGGTGCCTATCTGCCGTGGCTGTGCCGCGGGACCGGGAGGGACTACATAGCTCACGGGAGGACCATGGCATCCTCGGCACTCGCGGCGGCAGCAGCAGGCTGCAATGTGAGCAGCATGGGCGAGAGGGGGAGCGGTGGGGGTGCCCACTCCTCGGGGGCTTCGTGGGAGCCACTGCCATGCCCAAGCATACACCCACTGGCAGGTGGCTGGGCCAGCCCCATCGTGGTGGCCTTAGGGCGGTGGGCTCCAGGCCGGGGTCCCACCACCGCCACGGCTGCTGCGGCCACTGCCCATGCCTGCCCACTGCAGCCGGCTGATGGCAGTGGCCTCTCTGGACGGCCCACTGAGCCATCGCAGTGGTTTTGCACCCACCGAATGGAAAGTTTGCTCAACTTTAATCTTTCAGTTACATTTGTGTAAACAACTAATCAAGACGTCGATGTCAGCTATTGTTCCAGCTGTTAAAATAGTCCTCTTCAATTGGCACAGAAACAAGATTTTTTCTTTACAAACCGATGTGGATGGTCTGCAGCTGTGGGCTTCATCTTCAACATCGTCTCATCCCTTCGTAAAATGAATTACCCATTTGTAAACTACTAATTTATTTGGGGCATTGTCCCCATAAACTTGCCCCCATGAAATAGCAATGATTTCACAAATCTTCCACCCAAACATTAACATGAAATTGGTATATGTTCATGCTTCAATTTTAGCAGAATTCCTGTTGCTCTGATAGGGGTTCTTTCCACACTGATGTCTTAACTTCTTCATAGTGCCTCAAACTAGATCCTGTTCAGACATGTTAGAATAAGTTAGTATAAGTTTTTCTGGATGCAAAAAAAAAAAAAAAAAAAAAATTAGAAATCCATGCATAGTTTTTTTCATCATTTGCATTTCCCATAAAATTTTTAGAGCCCCTTCATATATTTTGAAGTCCTGCATTGGGATAAACAGCTGTTTTCTGTTTTAGGGCATGACTCTTCTTGGAGAATACATTCACATTCATTTTCTACCTGGTGCTGCTCTTTTTGAAATTCTTTTATGATTTCATATGCACTGATATGAGCAACCCCTATTACATTTTCCGTCTTCTGTGCCAGGCTTCTATGTTGTTTAGAGGCATGGCAATTCATTCCATATTCACTCATATACAGACCATAAATTTGCTGGAAACAATACTAGAGACTGAACAGCAACACCATTACATAAGTGTTTTCTTATCCTACTGTGCACATAATTATTTGTGAGCCAGTCAGTAACTTTGCTGGCTTCCTCAAGCAAATGTGACATTAATTCATTAAAAGCTACTGGAATTTTCATCAGTTGGAAGGAACGCCAAGCAGATAAATGTGTATTTTTAAAACCGATGTTTTTGTCGTTGCTGTATCACGTGGCCAATCTACTCATCTGAATTTTCTGCCAAATGCATTGTACTGAACAGAAAAAGCATACTTTATTGGTGATACCTTGAAATTCACTTTCGGAGGCCTTGATTGCACCTAATTGCAAATCTGTCACTATGGTTTGGGGATTCAGTTCGAAATTAGGGATTTGGATCTTTTGGGATTTCAACATTCGAGATGGTGGCATCTGGGATTGTGTTTTTTGGATTAGAATTGGCACCGTCTTCTTATCTGTGCTAGTTAACTATAGAATGCAAAGCGTTAGATGTGAGGTTCAGTCTACAGGCCCCGCAGGCTGGATGTCTTCTGTTTGCCCTTCCAGATCCACTCCGCGGTACTCTGCCCTGCTGTGTGGGTCCAGCGTCTGACCCATATGGCCTGCACCAACAAGCTACCCTAGTTTCTGTTTAGAACATGAAGGCACTGGCAGAAGAATGAAGTCAGAAGGAGAACGTATTATACCGTTCTTCCATTGCTGCTAAGAAATACCCGAGACAGAGTAATTCATAAGAAAAAGGGTTCTGTTGGCATACAGTTCTGCAGGCTGTACGGAAAGCATCGTGGCATTTGTGTCTGGGGAGACTTCTGGAAGCTTACAATCATGGCAGAAGGCCAAGGGACAGGGAGCATGTCACATGGCTGGAGCCGGAGCAAGTTGGGGGAGATGCTACAAACATTTCTTTTTTTAAGACAGGGTATTGCTCTGTTGCCCAGGCTGGAGTGCAATGGCATGATCTCAGCTCACTGCAACCTCCGCCTCCTGGGTTCAAGCCATTCTCCTGCCTCAGCCTCCTGAATAGCTGGGATTACAGGCACCCACCGCCATGCCTGGTTAATTTTTGTATTTTTAGTAGAGACCATGTTATTTTTATTTGAGACCATGTTGGCCAGGCTGGTCTCAAATTCCTAAGCTCGGGTGATCCACCCACCTCGGCCTACAAAAGTGCTGGAATTACAGGTGTGATCCACTGCACCCGGCAGGTGCTACACATTTTTAAACAACCAGCTCTCACAAGAGCTCCCTCACCCTCATGAAAATAGCACCAAGGAGACGGTGTCAATCATTCGTGAGAAATCCAGACCCATGAACCAGTCACCTTCCACCAGGCCCTACCTCCCACACTGGGGATTATAATTCAAGCTGAGACATGGTGGGGAAACAGAACAAAACCATATCAGAGAATGAAGTCTGGAGAATATGTGTTCGTGCCTCCTTCTCTGTTGGCTTATACAGCTGCCTCCAGCCTTTCCTCACACTGCAGCCCTCTCTTAGGGTGGGGAATAATTCCCTTCTTTGTCCTACCAGGGCCTGAGGAGCTAATAGCTGCCTGTTGCTACTAGACGCAGAGCATTGTACTGCCTCTTGTTGGTTTCCTTAACCACGCCCACATCTCTGCACAGAAGCCTTTTATTAAATGCTCCTCCAGGACCCGTTTGAGCTTGCCATCACTTTCCTGTCTGCACTTGACTTATGTACCTCATGTGCAGGGAGAATATAATGTACCTCAAGCAGGCCTTTCTATTTTAGATCCTTAAAAAATTAGGACAGCCACAGTGGCTGTAATTCCAGCACTTTGGGAGGCCAAGGCGGGCAGATCACATGAGGTCAGGAGTTTGAGATCAGCCTGGCCAACACGGTGAAATGCCTCTCTTCCAAAAATTACAAAAACTAGCCAGGTGCAGTGACATATACCTGCAATCCCACCTACTCGGGAGGCTGATGTGGGAGAAACGCTTGAACTAGGGAGGTGGAGGTTGCAGTGAGCTGAGACGGCACCACTGCGCTCCAGCCTGTGCGACAGAGTGAGACCCTGTCTCGAAAAAAAAAAAAAAAAGTCAAAAGCCATAATAGAGATCATTTTCTACTCATTTCTATGAGTAATTTCACCAAGTACTATGGGACATTTTTTACAGCTCTAAACCATTTTGTAAGTGTTTACATACATTCTTTCCACCAATCCTGTTTATGAAGCAGATGATCATCAGTAGTAACTTTACAAAACACAGGGCTCTCACAATACGTTCAAGGTCAGCAGCATAGGTCAGCAGCATCACTTAGGTCCTTGTTAAAATGTAAATCATTGAGTCCCCCTCCAGACCTACTGAATCAGAAACTTCTGGGGTAAGGCTGACAATCTGTGTTTCAAGAAGCCCTCCAGGGAATGTGAAAACCACTGAGGTAACATGATTACATATGTATTTTTACATGAGGAACCCCATCCACTATCCCAAAACCTCCATCCCAACGCAAAGTAATATTTTTTTTTTAATTCAGGCTGGTGGTTCTCAAACTGGAGTATACCAATACATCAGAATGACCCTTGGAGCTTTTTCAAAATCCCGTACCCAGGCCCTATACTGGACTCACTGAATCAGAATCTGGGGCAGCATCTTACATGTGAGAACCTCTTTGATATGGTTTGGCTGTGTCCCCACCCAAATCTCATCTTGAATTGTAGTTCCCATAATTCCCACGTTTTGGGAGGGATCCCATGGGAGATGATTGAATCATGGGGTGGCTTCCCCCGTACCGTTCTAGTGGTGGTGAATAAGTTTCACAAGATCTGATGTTTTTATAAGGGGTGTCCCCTTTCACTTGGCTCTCATCATTCTTTCTGTGTGCTGCCATGTAAGACGTGCCTTTCACCTTCCACCGTGATTGCAAGGCCTCTCTAGCCATGTGGAACTGTGAATCTATTAAACCTTTTTCTCTTTATAAGTTAATCAATCTCTGGTATGTCTTTATCAGCTGTGTGAAAACAAACTAACACACTCTGCTTACTCCATCAGCTCAAGACACCTGGAATAGATTATGACAAGCCAGAAGGAAGAGGGTACATCACCTAGAAGGTTAACAGGTTACCACTGAGGATCAGGAACAGAAGTCCTACGGGAAGATCCAGCTACGTACAATACAACAGAAAACCCTCTCTCCCTGTTCCAAAAACCTGCAATGACCTGGAATCAGCTTGAAGTCAGCCCCCACTTTCCTCAGGGTTGTTGCAGGTTTGGAATAGGGAGGGGTGTTTTCTGTTGTTCATAGCTGGATCATATTTGTGGCAACTTTGGATGCAGATAAGGGTACAATGTTTGATCTGTTCTGAGCTGCCTGCTCACTCACGTCTCTCATTCTGAGACTCTGCTTCCAACCATAGCTCCTGATAATAGGAGCCTACCCCAGACCCCAGATGACTGCATCCAACCAATTTATTGGCTGGCTAGCAACCAATCAGATTCCTTCTCAAAAAAACAAAGAAAGTGCAATAAGGTCTTGCTACTCAAAGTGTGGTCAGCTGACTGCAGCATTAGGGAAACCCCTAGGAGCTTGTTAGAAAATTAGACTCTCTGAAAAAAAAAAAGAAAGAAAAAGAAAATTAGACTCTCTGGCCACCTAGGCCTCCTGAATTAGAATCTGCAGTCTAACAAGGTCCCCAAGTAATTAATATGCCAGTTAACTAAGTCTGGGCAGCATGGTGAGACCTTGTCTTTACAAAATAAAAATATTAGCTGGGCTTGCAGTGCATGCCTGCACTCCTGAGTTGGGAGGCTGAGTTGGGAGGATGGCTTGAGCCCAGGAGGTTGAGGCTACAGTGAGCCATGATTGCACCACTGCACTCCAGTTTGGATGACAGAAAAATACCCTGTTTCAAAAAAACAAAACAAAAAAAAAACCAACAAACAACAACCTACTGGTTTAGGAAACAGACATGTTAAGAGAGTCAGCAGTAGGTGCCATATGCCATCTGTAATTTTTTTTTTAATACATTTTTGGTACATGGAGAGAAAGAGGAAATAGCCTGGGTTCTTGAATTTTCTGTCTCAAGCTCTCTGTTGGCAAAGCTTTCCTTTGTTTTTTGATCTTGGATGTCCAGTAAATTTTTGGTTGTATCCCTACGATAAACCTCCCTTTACTTAAGCTATCTTGAGTGTCTGTTTTTTGCAAGAGATAACTTGCCAAGTGACAAACTAAATCCTGACTAAAAGAAAACTAAAATGGACGTTTTGAGTCCTTTCACAGATTTTGTACAGAGTATTAGTTATCGGCAAATCAGTCTTTTTTCCCTTTTTACAAATATTAAATAATAAATCGTCATAAAAAATTCAAAGCCTGCAGGGACATGGATGAATCTGGAAACCATCATTCTCAGCAAACTAACACAAGAACAGAAAACTAAACACCGCATGTTCTCACTCATAAGTGGGAGCTGAACAATGAGAACACATGGACACAGGGAGGGGAGCATCACACACCGAGGGGTGGGAGGGCTACGGGAGGGAAAGCATTAGGAGAAATACCTAATGTAAGTGACGGGGTGATGGGTGCAGCAAACCACCATGGCACATGTATACCTATGTAACAAACCTGCATGTTCTGCACATGTACCCTAGAACTTAAAGTATAACAAAAAAAAAAATTCAAAGCCAGTTGCAGGGGTGTACACTTGTCCAGCTACTGGGGAGGCCAAGGCGGGAGGTTCACTCAATGCCATGGGTTTGAAGCTATAGTGCATAATGATCTTGCCCATGAATAGCCACTGTGCTCCAGACACTGCCTCTAAATCCCCTCCCCCAAAAAAATTAATAAAAAATTGAAATGTTTCAGAGAGTAGCAAACTGGGGGAAATAAGTTTTTCTTCCCTTAAGATCTCTGTTCCCAGTCCTCAAAGGTAATGAGTTAAAAACTTGCTGTACAACCTTTAATAATTTTCATATGCACCTATAACATCTCTCTTTCCCTCAGCCCCAATAAAAGAAAATCAGAAAGCAGATCATCTTATTATCAATACACATCCAGGGACATATTTGATAATATCTAACATTTGACTTTAGTTTAACTCAAACCTTTTTAAATTGCCTTTCTGTAGCTTTTTTTTTTTTTTTAATCGTCCTTAGAGACAAGTAGTGGGACAAATACTGTCACTTTCACTGATTCAATGTATGGTTACACTGATGTTTGAAGTCACATCCACAGTTCTCATTGAGATTCATTAAATAGTTACACGAAAGTTCCTGCTGTATTGCTTTAAAATAATTGAGGACCTTATTCAGTAAGTCAAATGTAGGGATTTTCTTTCAGAACTTAGTGCTAAGGAAAGATGATCAACTCTGAGAAATTGGAAGACTCTTTCCTGTCCAAAATAAAGGCTGAATCATTGACTGTATTTTCTACTTTTTGCCTTGACTGCCAGGGTCCTCGGGGCCAAATTGGAAGTTCAACCATAGAAATTGATTTTTCTAGTTAGTATATTTTTGTGGTTTTCCTTGGCTATGAGATTGATACAGCTTGGCTCTGTGTCCCCACTCACATCTCATCTTTAATTGTTATTCAAATTATAATCCCCAGGTGTCAAGAGAGGGACCTGGTGGGAGGTGATTGGATTGTGGAGGCAGTTTCCCCCATGCTGTTCTCAGGATAGTGAGGGAGTTCTCTCACAAGATCTGGTTGTTTAATAAGTGTGGGACTCTTCCCCCATGTGCTCTTCTCTCCCTCCTGCCACCATGTAAGATGTGCCTTGCTTCCCCTTCACTTTCCTCCATGATTGTAAGTCTCCTGAGTCCTCCCCAGCCACACAAAACTGTGAGTTAATTAAGCCTTTTTTGTTAATAAATGATCCAGTGTCAGATATTCTTTATAGCAGTGTAAAAGCACATTAATACAGAGCTACTATTTCTGTGCCATAATTTCATTGTATTTTTTGTTTAATTATAAGCTGTTTCAAGTATTTGGGGGGGAGTATGAAAAAGATTTAGATAAAATGACTTTTAAAATGGGGAACACAAATC
>NW_022437041.1:5878547-5906900 GCF_009761245.1 Sapajus apella | reverse complement strand
ACCCCTTCCTGCCTAATTTGTTGTTTTCAAAGGCAGTTTTTCTATAACGCAGTGCTGGGTGCCTGGGGTTTGCCAGCAAACACAACAAAAAGATAAAGATGGCATATTTTTTGAAGGACCACTAAATGGTCCTTCAAAAATGCAGAACACCATTGTTCTGTCAGCCTTTCTGCAAAGGAATGGCAAATATCTACCTTGAATAAAAGCATGTTTAAAAAAAAAAACACTTTGGTGAGCAGAGAGTGAGTCATATTTCAACAAAGGATCAACACAAGTCCTGTTTGAGAGTCAGTCATTATTTAAAATCAGGTACTTATGAGAATTTTAAATTGTATTTTATAATAAAAACAACCTAACTTAATTTATCCTGCGATGAACTATGACTTCTTATTGACCGTGAAAAGTGCAAGAAAGCTATTGGTAAATCTTTCTTTTTTGTAAAAAGAAAAAAAAAAAAGATCCCGATGAAACAAAACACACAAGCCACAGGGTACGAATGCCATAGACTTTCAAAAGCGCCCTCTACTGCCAATGGCTTTCAATTTTTAACTATTATATAACCACAGGCTTTGGTATTTCATTCTTTAACCAAATGGGATTCTCAATATATTAGTAGAAAGAAAACATACGCAGGAAAAAAGCCCCAGACATATTCTCTCGGGAATATAAATAAGCAAATATATATAACAGTATCAGGCATAATTTTACATATCCTGAAAACGACGTGTTAATTGTTAACAAGAAGATGAAGAACACAGTCAGTCGTTCATCAAAGATTTATTGAGTCCTTGTAAGAGGCACCATGTCAGGCATTCGGGTCACAGAGGTGAGGCTGACGTGGCCCCACATCAAGGGTCCTAGCCTTGCAGGTGAGTGAGACCTACTTGCAGATAAGCAGCGCAGCGTGTCATGTGTAGAGTGCAGTGTGAGACCCGAGGAACGACCCCTAAATCCTCCTGAGAAAGAAGGAGTTACGAAAGGGTCCTGGAGGAGGCTGGCAAACACAGACAGGAAGAGAGAAAGGCGCTCTAGGAGAGCGGATAGCGCTGGGGCGGAGAACGTGGCGTGCGCGTGAAAGAGAACGTGGCGTGCGCGCAGAAGAGAACGTGGCGTGCGTGCGGAAGAGAACGTGGCGTGTCTGTGAAAGAGAACGTGGCGTGCGTGCAGAAGAGAACGTGGCGTGCGTGCGACAGAGAACGTGGCGTGCGCGCGGAGAACGTGGTGTGCGCGGAGAACGTGGCGTGCGCAGAGGAGAACGTGGCATGTGCACGGAGGAGAACGTGGCGTGTCTGCGGAGGAGAACGTGGCGTGCGCGCGGAAGAGAACGTGGCGTGTCTGCAGAAGAGAACGTGGCGTGCGTGCAGAGAACGTGGCATGTGCGCGCAGGGGAATGTGGCGTATCTGCGAAAGAGAATGTGGCTTGCGTGCAGAAGAAAACGTAGCGTGTCTGCGGAAGAGGAGGTGGCGTGTGTGCGAACCTGCTGTAGTAAGTTCCGGCGTGGCTGGCTGTATGACAGCACCATGCGCAGGGGTGGCCGAGAGAGGATGCTGTAGAGCAGCGGCTCTCAAAACATTTTAGTGCCAGGACTTTACAATCTTAAAAATTACTGAGGACCCTTCCCTCTCCCCACGAAGAGTTTTTGTTTATGTGGGCTTCATTTATTTATGTTTGCTTTTAAGAAACTGTTGGCTGGGCACGGTGGCATGTGCCTGTAGTCCCAGCTACTTGGGAGGCTGAGGTGGAAGGATCACTTGAGTCTGGGGGTGTCGAGGCTGTTAGCCAAGATTGTGGCACTGCATGCTCCAACCTGGATTAACAGAGCAAGACCCAGGAGAGGAGGGAAGGGGGAGGAGGGGGAGGAGAGGGGGCAGGGTGAGAATGGCGGAAGAAGGGGGAGGGGAGGGGGGAATGTGGGAATGGGGGCAGGGGAGGGTGGGAATGGGGGCAGGGGAGGGTGGGAATGGGGGAGGGGGAGGGCAAAGGGGGAAGGGGAGGGGCTGATAAATTTGAAATGTAGTTTTTAATGTATTTAATTATATGTTATCTTAAGCTCTATTTTATGAAAAAAAAAAAAAAACCTGAATTTCTCAAATACAAATTAGTGAAAAATGTGGCATTGTATTATGTTTTTACAAATCTCTTTAATGTCTAGCTTAACTGGAGACAGCTGGGGATTCTCATACCTGCTTTCTTGGACCTGTTGCAACATCACATGTCTGCAGCTGCTGAAAGACTTCAACTGTGCACCCATGAAACAAAAAGTGGCAAAGGCAAAAAATATAGTATTGTAGAAATAATTTTGATTTTGTGGGCCCCCAGACCAGTTCCATGTAAGGAACTGCTGCTGCAGAGATAGGCAAGGGCAAGTCATGAGGGAGAGCCAGAAATACAACATTAGATGGCTTGAAATTTGCTAGTAGGCAGAAGGACTTGAAGCTGAGAAATATACTGTCATGTCTGAGTTTCAATTCACCGTTTTTGCAGCTGTGGAGTGGATATATTTGAGGGACATGAAATTGAGGGAAACAAGAAAAGTAGTTAGAGAGTTATTGTAATTGTTTGGACAAGAAGTGATGACTCAAGTAAAACAGTGTGTCCAGGGATGGGAAAAAAAGGGAATGGAGTTGGGAAAGATTAGGAAGTAAAACAGATTGGGCTTGGTGATTGACTGAAAGTTGGAGGACTGGAGGAAAAATAGAAAACTTAGAATTCTAGCTTGGGGAACTGAAGAGAAGGTGATACGATCAAATGACATAGGGACCATATAAGGTAATGGCAGTGAAGGGAAGAAGGTAATGCATCTAGATTGATGCTTGCTGCCCTAGTGGGCTTAAGGATGGCTCAGGAGAGACATCTGGGGGGAGGGTGAATGTATGAAACTGAATCTTGTGCATGCGCATATTTACCATTGAGCTTAGGGCCCTTTATCTGCATGGGCCCCTTTTATAGGTACACAAGATGTTGCTTTTTAAAGATACACATAGGTAAAAATACTTTTTAACTGCAATTAGTATCTCTGATTCTACCCACCACAACTTCTCCATTCTGATTCCCCACGTTAGACGGCTGGGAGTGGCTACCGGCATTTTGGGGACTCCCTAAGGGAAAACTGAGCTGGGGATACATTTAGTTTGAGTTTAGACGGGTATATTTGTTATTTGCAGCTGTTTTAGTTAAGTTATTGCTGGCTCATCCAGTAGAGGAACAGCTTCCAGGAATATCCCATTCTATCCTCTGCTGAAGTAGAGAGCATTTGCATTGCAATATGAATTTACTCAGTGGCACCCAGCAAAAGAAATTTCAGCAAAGTGGAGCAAAAACAAGGTTAGAAATGAATGGGGTCGGAGGGAAGCTGTAGAAAATTCTCTCAATCAGACATAAAAAATGTAAAAAGAATTTTGTTTGTATCAATGACGAATCAAGATGAAATTCTCTTCTGGAAAGAATTGTGGTGCATAAAGATGGCTCTGAACTCTTAATCACTCCCTCCATTGTGTGGTGGCATCTGTTTCCCCTGTCCTTAAATCTAGGCTGGTCCTGCAGTTTGTTTTGGCCAACTGAATATGGTGGAAGTGATGCTGAATAACTTCCAAATCTGGACCTTAGAAGACACAAAGCTTTTTGCTTTTGCACATTGAGAATGTTCTATCTTGGAATCCAGATGCCATGCTTTTAGAATTACAGTTTGGAAGGAAAAGCCATGTAAAGGAGAACCAAGGCTGTCACCCAACAGCCAGCACAACTGCTAGCCTCGCAGCGAGCCATCATGGAGGTTCCAGCTCGGTGGGACTCCGATATTTGCAGTCCCCGGAAACATCAAGTTTAGCAGATGGCCTGCCAAGGTAAGCTCAGCCCACCCAGAATCCTGAGAAAAGAAATGGCTTTTTAAATTGCAAGTTGCATAACAAGTAGTTGACAATAGATAAACAAAATCCTATTGCATCATGCATAATTTTACACTCTCCTTTGGTATAGTGGTGCATGTGTACACACACAGAAAGTTTTCTTTAATGGAAATTGCATGAAGTAGAATTTTCTGATGTTGATATTTGTCAACTATTAAAACTACAGACAATTTAGTGTTTGGGGCAGAAGGAAAGCAAAAGGTCAAGGGGAGTTTTTTGTTGAGAGGACAAATTTGACTATATTTATAGAGCTAAGAGGAAGGAGTGAGTAGGAACAGAGAGTTAAAGGTACAGGAGAGAAGGGAAGTACTTTAGCAAGTCTTTGAGAGAGACAATAATGAATTGGATTAATCACACAAATTGAGATACTGCCTTTGTCCAGAAGGCAGTTAACTTCATTCTGTGAGAGTGGTGGAAATGACGTAAGCAAGAGAGATAATACTTGGCTAAGTCAACCATTTATCTTAAAGTACAATACTTAAAATAACGTCAACCTGCAGCAAAGCAAAGTAAGTATTATTTCTTGATTTCATGAATTTAACTGGAATAAAAAACATTTTCTCTATTTAAAAAAAAATGAAAACAAAAAGAGAAAACCACATCTTAAAAGTGGTAGAATTGCTTTGTCTGCTGAAAATTTCTCAAACTCTAGAATTGACTTCAGTCTGGGCATAGTGGCTCATGCCTGTAATCTCAACACTTTGAGAGGCTAAGGTGGGAGGATTACTTGAGCCTAGGAGTTCAAGACCAGCCTAGACATCTCTTTTTAAGAGATGATGAGATCACCATCTCTTAAAAAAAAATTACTTGGAACATTTATAGAATATGGTAGATAGGTCATTATTTTAGGGCAGTTTACAGTGGTTTACCCAATAGAGCAAAAACTATCTGCTGAGAAAAATTTAGAGCAGACCTAAGTTGTGGGAAAAAGGAGGAAAAACTTCATTTGGAAGCACTTTTTGCTTTAAAATGGTAGTTAAAACAGAACTTCCTTTCTGTTGCTTAATTTGTTTGAAAATATTTACTTTTTTAGTCTTAAGTAACCATACTTGACATAACTTACTTTAAAAAAAAAGGGGGGGTAATGATATCCTAATTTTTGTAAGTTTTATTTTTCTTGGTGAGGATTTAGTCAAAATCAACTTAAAAAAAACTACTCAGGCCAGGTGCGGTGTCTCACACCTGTCATCCCAGCACTTTGGGAGGCAGAGGCGGGTGGATCACTTGAGGTCAGGAGTTCAAGACCAGCCTGGCCAACATAGTGAAACCTCGTCTCTAAATACAAAAAGTAGCCAGGCGCAGTGGCATGTGCCTGCAGTCCCAGCTACTCGGGAGGCTGAGGCAGGAGAATCTCTTGAACCCAGGATGTGGAGGTTGCAGTGAGCCAAGATCATACCACTGCACTCCAGCCTGGGCAACAGAGGGGAGACTCAGACCATGTCCTCTCCCTCTCACTCCCCTCAAAAAGAGAAGGACATGGCAAATGGCAGTTACAGTGAAGCGACACCCTCAGGAAGGAGGCTTCAAAATCATTTTTTTCAAAGTCTACTGTGTGCCCTATTCTAAGTGCTGAGAAAATAGGAATGGCCAAGACAGAGCTCCTCACCTTGTGGCGCTTACAAATACGAACAGGGAGAAAGGAAAACACCCACGCACATACAGACATGAACATCAGAAGGGAAATGGAAAACAGCAACCATCAGTGTTGCAATCATATGAGAGGGCCTGAGCGTGGGGAGAGGAGTGGGAACTGGGGGATTGGCAGATTGCCTGGCTGAGGTGGACTTCTCTGAGGCAGGAGTATTTCATCTAAAATGTCAACAATGAGCCAGCCATGAGAAAATCTGGGAGAGGAGCCTGGCAAACAGAAGACACATGCAAATGATGTCACCAGCCTCTCTCACTCTAATGACACAAAATGTACAGAAAGCACTGAGCTACCCGTGTGTGCCTATTCCAAATCATATTTCCATGTCCACTCCTTGGGATTTGAGGCGTCTGGTACTAATATGTGTATCTTCTAGGTGTTTAAATTGGGAGTTCATTAGAAAATCTGAGGTATAAAAAAATTAAAAACATAGGGGATAAAAAGAGAACAAGAAAAGCAACATTGAAATGCACATAGAATTTAAATTTAAATGCCCCAAAGGAGACGTCTTGAAGCTGTTAGTGCATCCATCCAGCAAGGACGTTTGCCGTCTCACACAGCAAGAGATTTGTTAGGGAAGACGAAAGTCACTCTAACAGAACAGGAAAGCCAAATTTACACACTTATATGTGATCATTTCGAATATAAAAAATTCAGTCTAGAAAATTTTTTAAATAAATTCCTATGTTATTGACATAAACTAAGCATAAGAAACTCGAGTGAAATGATTGGATTTTTTTGTAATGACAGGGTCAGTTCGAGAACTTGCCTTCAGTGATTGATACTTTGGCTGAAATAATTTCAGCTCAAACTCTTTGCATTATGATCATCCTTTCCTAACGTGTATGGAAGGTCCTAAAAGAGTCCCAGGGCCCGCCTGGGTTTTATGGATATTCTAGCCAGTCCAAAGCAGGTGTCCCGTAAACAGGACAACACATACTTTATCCAGACATGAAACGAATGTCATCAAGAGGCCCCGGAACCACCTCTCTGTGATTGAAAGACAGCTCAAGTATACTCTTAAGTGGGCAGAAGATTGGACAGAATTGCAGCTAGTAATCTGAGATACAGAAAGAAGAGAACACTGTCTTCAAATGGGAAACAGCAATGAGACAAGGGGAAATTGCTGGGAACACTGTGGACCCCTTGGTGGTGACTGAGCAACCCCAAGCTTCTGGAAGAATTGGCAAAACCCAAGCTATCTGAAATAGTAAGAAACTGTTGATTTTTAACCTGTAAATTCTTAGAATTTGGTTTTCCTGAAATGAGTTATTTGCTTTGTGATGCTTATTACTGTGTCGATTATATTTGAGAAAATGAAGAATAATGTGAAAAGTTAAAATGTAACTTGTGACTTTGGCTCTGCTGAGCTGTAACTTGTAACTTTGGCTCTGCTGAGCTGTCATTGTAAAAACGGGAACTCTGTCTGAAAGACCAACCACGTAGCCTGGCTGCCGGAGAGAGAGAACAGCACTTAATAAGCCTGGTTGTAGAGAGCCTATAAATGGACACGTAATGGAGAGGCTCATTACCCAGATGCGTTTCCCAGGAAAGGCATATTGATTATGGCCCTGGAAAGGGAATGCAGCCCTTACGGAGGGACATATGAGGGTGTATGTTTGGAAGGAGACCTCTGTGGAGGTAGGATGTAGAAGTCTTTCTTCTCCCACTGCTCCTCGTCGCCTGCATGGGGGCCTCCCCTTCTTGGAGCTTTGTGGTCAGGCTGCTTGCCCTGTGTCAGATCCTGTTCCCCCTGCAGCTGTGAGCCCAGTGTGTTTCTTGCTGATAGTTTAACCTCTGTTCTTGCTAAGGTATATGGTTTTTATGCTAACACACAGAAAGTAACTTTTACATGGTTCTGCTTTTACAATATATTATGATCTTTGGTCAACAGTTTTTACTTATGTTTCTTTTTGTATAATTGTCACTGAAACTTTGTGTAACCTCACTCACCCTCCCCTTCCCATATTAAAAGAGCTGAATAAAAAACTGAGGTTTTCAGGGGAATGTGAGACATCCACGGAACAGCATTATGTGGTGTCTCCCCTGTGCCCAGCTTTAAGGAAAAATGTTTCCTTGTCATTCTTTTTACTGACCCACTCAATCACTTTGAGAGACATTGAACCCATGTTGATGTATTGGGAGCTGGTCTTGTAATAGAAATGAAAGAGCACATTCCCAGATGGAGCAATTTTATTTCCAAACATGATTCAGAATAGATATATGCTTTGCTACCTCCACACTGGATTTGCATTTTATAAAATATATTTACTATTAAAATCTTTCATAAAATCTATGTTTCCCTTTGTAGTGGGAAGTAAGCAAAGTCAAAGGTTAAAAGGTCATGCATAAAATATATCCACCAAGATAAATTATATAGTAGTCTTAAATTCTTCACAAATCAGCGATAAAACATTTATACTTCACTATATAGCACTTCAAGGTTTTTCTTTATATATTAATGTTCATATTTCACAGATAATTTTACAAAATGATTATCATTTTCATAAAATAGGAAAACAAAGCCACAGTACAAAAAAAATCAATCTGCAGAGTGCAAACATTTTTTATAAGAATAAAAACTAAAATAATGAAACTCAAATACTTTATCAGAAACAGTGATTGACCTCTTTTTCCCTTTGCTCCCTTTTCATCTCAGAGAGGCTTTTAGAGATCAGGAATTATTTGTTGTCTGCAATTACTATAGATTTGTTCTCACAATTCTGGGGGAAAAAATGTCATTTTAAGGAACTCTGTGTATATATGATATTTTCTTTTTCTCAGAGATACACAACCTCAAAATAAGGTCCAAATATTGGCTCTGTCAAATGGTATCAAAACAATAGTATAGGCCGGGCGCGGTGGCTCACGCCTGTAATCCCAGCACTTTGGGAGGCCGAGGTGGGTGGATCACGAGGTCAGGAAATCAACACCATCCTGGCTAACATGGTGAAACCCCATCTCTACTAAAAATACAAAAAGTTAGCCAGGCATGATGGCGTGTGCCTGTAGTCCCAGCTACTCGGGAGGCTGAGGCAGGAGAATCACTTGAATATGGGAGGTGAAGGGTGCAGTGAGTCTTGCGCCACTGACTCCAGCCTGGCGACAGAGTGAGACTCCATCTCAAAAAAAAAAAGAATAGTATTATATGAGGAGGATAGTTATCATAGAATAGGAACTAAAATCCCAATTTTTTAGGGAAAAAAAAGACCCTCGATGATGAATGTGTCTCGTGTATAAGGAACTATGACCTACCAAGAAACCACTACATAAGAAGAGGCAAATATAGTTTGCCAGTCTGACAAAACAGTTGGTATTTATAGCTGGAAGGGATGGAAGTGACCTCAAGGATCACATAATTCAGCTCTTTGATTTTAGAGGGAGGAAAGAAGAGGCCCAGAGATGATAAGTGGCTTGCCTAAGTACATTACCAAGTTAGTGTCAGTGGTTATTTTTATACACACACAGGCACACAGACATACTGTTGCACTGACTTCTGTTTTGCACACAAAACGCTACTGGCTCATACAATACAATAAGTAGGCAAATTTTTATTTGCTATTTCATAGCTGGAGGTGGGAAATACCCATGCTTCCCAGGAGTGAAATGGTTCTACTTTCTCTCCGTGGTGCACTGTAGCATGACTCAGCTCTATGGCTGCTCTCTGCAGCCCCTAAGAGTAGCATTGGGGAGGAAGGAAGGATGGCAGGAAAGCAGGCAGAGATGCTCAACTCACATCAGCATGGGACTGTCTGTGTCAAAGATGTTCCCATTGGCAGTGAAGACTTCACATGGAGTTAAGCTTGGCTGTTGAAACTTCCAGACCTGGCTGGAAGGAAATGAGGGATCTAGGCACCGGGTACCAGTGTGAACCCGTCACCCAACATATAAGCTTCTGTTCCTCTGACCCTAAAAAGCAGAGCTGAGCAGTGTGTGCCTTGCCTAAGCTACTTAACTATAAACTTAGATGACTTTACTAGGTGCAGTCATCATTTCTAATTATTTTAACTTGTATATGCATACAAACATGAAAATATTTGCCTATGGAATAGTAGTAGTAATAGCTATGATATGATTTCCACAGAATTATATATGGTTATAATTGCAGGGAAGGTTTTAAAACCCTAAGGTGGCTTTTTAAAAAATACCATTGTTTTTAATATTTATGACAGACATCTTTCTGAAAAACCTTAAGCCTAGCTATTTATACTAACATTAAATAACTTAAAAAAATAAACAGTACATTATATTGTACCAAAATAGCTCCATTTAAAGCCATATAAGTGAAAAACTTGTGTTTTCAAGAATAGACTAGACCTGTTAAAGGTATTTTTCATAATTTTAAACTAATATTAAATGCATTTTTTGACTATGCCGAATATATACACAGTGCTCTTGTTACCTTATGTCAGAAGTATTTTTATGTGAAATAATAGGTTGTTGTATTTATCTGTTTTTACCTGTTCTATAATGAAAAGTTTACTCTAAATCTAAATAAATTTGGTCCCAAAGATCTCCTCAAGGAGAAAGGGGGACAGCATAACCTAAAAACAACAAAAACTTAATGCTGTATAGATATCCAGTGCATGCAACTCCATATTTTCTAATAACAGTGGTGGAAAGTAACTTTCAAGTATCACTGTAATCCAACTGGACTTACAGATAGTTATAAAATGAACACTCTAGAGGAAGAAAATCCTTTGAGAAACTTGTTCTTTCTAGAAAGCCTTTGCCAAAATTCCCATAGGAAACAAAACCATTCATTCAGAAAGAACAGAGGGTACTTGGTCCTCAGTACTGACCTGAAGGTGCACACATTTAATTAACACTGCTCTGAACTCAAGGTAAACTCTAGCAGAATTGAGGAGTCCACGTTTTCTTAACTTCTTAAAGGTCATTCTACGATCCACAGCTGGAAGAACTGCTTCTGAAAAGAACATCCTGACGAAGGCGGGACCCAAAGCTATTTCCAGTTCCTAGTCCTGCTTTCTGTAGCTCTATGTATGAGTATAGTTGGCTAAAATAACAAGAACGGAGAGACTGGCCCACTCTGGGAACCAAATTCAGATGTTTCTGCACTTGTTAGTTAAATTCATTTTTTAAAATTAGGTTATCACAAAGTCTTCAGTTATGGACTAGAGATTCCATAACTCACAAATAAAGGGGGATGGGAGAAAGAATTAGTCAACTAAAAAGTGCATGTCTTTCCAAAGCAGATATAGGAGGGCCAGAGAGGCTCGAGCCTTCTGGAAGTTTTGCCCCTTTACAGGTTTTGATCCAGCCAGTTGATATAACTGTTCCTAGTCCGGATTCCCACTGAGAAGTTGGTGGGCCAGCTGGTGAAAATCATACATCCATGAAAGCCATCCTCAAAGTAATCCAGGGTCACCTCCACACCAGCACTCTCCAAACGCTTGGCATACATGATCCCATCGTCTCTGAGGACGTCATGCTCACACGTCAGAATGTAGGTCTTTGGGAGGTCCTGTAGCACCACCTGGTCCGCAATGAGCGGGGCGGAGCGGGCATCCAGCAACTGAGGAAGCTCCCGGACAATCCTGGCATTGCCTGTGATCTGCACAACAGGCTTGTAATTCTTTACGATGGATGCGGGCAAGAGGGATGTCCAGTTCAGACGGGCCCTGAGGGCAGCAGCCTCTTCCACATCAAGCGAAGTGTGATTGTTAACGATCATTGCTTCGACAAAGTCATAGTTGCCTTTGAAGTAGTCCACCCAATACTTCACCATGACGTAGCGGGGCAGGATTGGGGTGTTCATATTTTGCTGATAAGATGGTGTGTTAAAATCTAAAGCTTGAAGAACTGGATAGATTAAAGCTTGCAGTTTGAGCTTATTTTTTAGGCTGGCATCTTGAGTAAACTAGAGAAGAGGAAGCAAATACAATATTTCATTTTGCCTGGCTTCTTTTATAGAAACCATACCTGATAGAGTAGCTTAATGTGTTACTTTGAATCTGTCAATGGCCCAAGTGTTACATTTCTACCAGGCACTGTATAAATAACATAGTATAAAAAATAATTCTCCATCATTACCATCACCACGCTACCAAGCTGCTAGATACTTAACTAAGAAAGGTATGATGTTGGCTGCACGCGGTGGCTCACATCTGTAATCCCAGCACATTGGGAGGCCGAGGCAGGAAGACCATGAGGTCAGGAGTTCAAGACCAGCCTGACCAACATGGTGAAACCCCATCTCTACTAAAAATTCCAAAATTAGCGGAGCATGGTGGTGCATGCCCCTCTAGCCCCAGCTACTCGAGAGGCTAGGCAGAGAATAGCTTGAATCCAGGATACGGAGGTTGCAGTGAGCCAAGACTTAGCCACAACTCAGTTTTGAGTGAACCCTATACTTGTATCTATCTTTAGGCACTTAAGACACCTGGGTATTATGAATGAATAATGTGTGAAAATTATTTCATTTTTCATTCCCTACAAAACCCCAAAAAAGGTCATGGCTTCCCAGGGAGAAAGAAAAATCAGTTTGACTCTTCCAGAAACGAGAAGCAGAAAAAGCTTATTAAACAGATTACGAGACTCCAGAGTGTCTTAGTAGGACCTCAGGGTATGCCTTCTGGTCAGCATCGTCACGCTTGATGAGATGGAATTTAAATAGTTCTGGCAATGCACCCTCCATTCCACTTAATGAGCACATGGCATAGAGTGAAGCTGTCATGGGAACGTGAATGAGTTCCCTGCCTCAACAGATCTCAGTTCTCCCACGCCTCCTCAGTGTTAATATATTGCCCCATTTTGCAATTTTAGTGTGCAAAATTATATATTTGTTGCATAACATCTAAAAGAAAGCTAACTAGCCATGTCTATGTCTATGTCTTTAGACATAGACAACTAAATGATCTTCAAGGTAACTTTAGCCTTGCACTTTTGCTTCACAGCTGGACTTTAGAAACCCAACCCAGGGGAGATGCGACTGATCTCCAAAAGCAAGAAGGGTGGTCAGTAAATAGTACTTTGAATATGGGCCCAAAAGCGTATACACATCACCTCACTCAGTCCTTGCCACAGCCCTGCAATCAGATGACATTGTCCTCATTTTTCTGAGGCTCAGCGAGGTTAAGGGACTTATCCAGTGCCCCGTTAAGGGTGGGCCCTGGGTTAGATCCCAGCGCTCTCTGGCTTCAAAGCCAAGAATGCTCTCTCCACTGAGCCATGACTTTCTTCTGACCGTATTTGAATGGCAAACTTGCCAGTGCCAAATGGAGGATCAAGTTATTGAATTACAGCAAAAGAGTTAGAAAGCAAGGGACATTATAATTAAAAGGACAGATGCTATTTGAGGACACCAAATGAAATGTGGAGGTGAGAAGGCAAAGATTAGTTATGTCATCCATAACAGGAAGAAGATGTGCTTATCTTTGAGTTTTCAACACTGTCAAAAAAAATTGGGGTGCTATTAGAACTAGACATAGTTTTCAAAGAATTCAACCAGGTAAAGCTCGTAGTAACTTGTAATATTTAAACAGCTGAATGAATTTTTTCTTTTACATTAAAAAAAAGTCGGAGAGGCCCCGCACAGTGGCTCATGCCTATAATCCCAGCATTTTGGGAGGCCGAGGTGGGTGGATCACAAGGCCAGGAGATTGAGACCATTCTGGCTAACATGGTGAAACCTCATCTCTACTAAAAATACAAAAAAATTAGTCAGGTGTGGTAGCTCACGCCTGTAGTCCCAGCTATTCAGGAGGCTGAGGCAGGAGAATTATTTGAATCTGGGAGGTGGAGGTTGCAGTGAGCTGAAATTGTGCCACTGCACTCCAGCCTGGGTGACAGAGCAAGAGTCTCAAAAAAAAAAAGTTGAGGAAACAAATTTTGATGTTGTAATTTGGCTCAAAGTTTTATGGAACAATCTTAGGAATTGGAATTTAAGCAAAAATACTCTATTCTGCAAGTCAAACATGAAAAAGGAGCAGGGGATCCTCACGTTCCACACATAGCCCTGAGAAGCAAGGGATGTCATCAGCCCTTCTCTAACAGTGATTGTGATCAGGGACTTTACAAAGACCCATCGATGACACTTCCTCTGCTCACCCATCTTCCTGCTTCAACAAGATGTCTGAGAGCTCTACAAGTACAATCGCATGAACAACTTGACCACCTAGGGACCCGCTCACCCAACTATGCCTTTGCCGCACGTAAAGGAGAGCGTGTTGGTCTGATGGACCTGATGGACCTCACTCATCATGCACCACTCCACCCATCAGCACCTCAGGACAGGGGTGTTACCTGTTGACCAACGGCAGCAGCCAGATTTCCACCAGCACTGTCACCAGAAATGCAAATTCTGCCTGGATCAACCATATACTTCTCTAAGACTTTTGGCTCCAGGAAGTACTTTGTGGCTCGTACAACATCATTAATTTGCTCAGGAAAATAAACCTTTGGAACTAGCCGGTATCTGTAAAAACAAAAGTTGTATTCATTTAAGGTCTTCACCCATTTTTCAGGACAGTTAAAATTTACAGCTAAAAGAAGCACTTCTTTTAAATCTGGAAATAAATAGAAAAGAAATTAATTCAATGAAATTATTGTCTGAAAAAGATAAAATATAAAAATAAACCATTTTCTTGTGAACCAAATACTTAGTTTTAAATGTGATGATTTTGTATCAGTAATAGTACAATTTTTCTTTAAACTATCAGCCATCAAACCAAACCTACTCACCACCAAGAACAACCAAAATAAAACTTCAAAGTGAAAGGCGGACGTTGATTACAAAGACATGGATAGGTAGCACTGTAATAGATTTTAGAGTTTTATTTCTGGAAGTCAGTGTTCCATTCATAATGCCTCTGGGTTAAGACGACTTGGCAGCATTAGCCACTTCATTGATCTCACATTTAATAAGTCCGTTATTTACTTAATAAAATTATACATCACTGGAGAGGTCCATACCACCCAGACATTAAACCCAAGCAATGCATTCACTGCCTGGAAGACAAAACTAAAAGGCCACTTGTTAACCAGCAAAAGGGAAGGGACGTTTTCCAGGCAGCCTAGAGCAGGCCCTCAGGGAGACTTCTGGAGCTCCTCCTACTGGCCCCACTTCGCAAGATCAGAGTCCTTTGGAATCCTACTCGCACACCTAGTAGAATTCACATTCCCTTGAGATTTCCAAGGAACTCTGGATTTTCAAAGGCCCCGCCGTAATATTATCTTACGCATCCTCATTGGCAGTCTCGGTCTGGAGTTCCCTCCCACTCTCCACTCTCCTCCTTTGCTTATTGATTCTCACCCATCCTTCAAGCCTTACCTGGGGAGTCTGGCCTTCTCTAGGCAGCCTGCCTTCGTCATATCTCCACTTGCTTTTCAGCTTGACCTGGCTACCATTCCTTGATTTTACTATGTGCTGAGGTATGTCATTCCCTGTTCTTGTTGGCTTACATGAAAACTATCTGGTTTTTTTTCTAAATATTGTGTTCTCTGATGTCAGAAACTTTGTTTTATTCATTACTGTTTCCAGTATCAACCAAGGTGAAGGGCATGTAATCATCCAATAAATTTTTTTTGAGTATTAACATACCTTCGTTTTGTAAAAGAAGAAACTAACGCATAGAAAGGTTACTTGTAAAAACTCAAAAACAGACCAAACTTAGGTAGGATAAAAACAAATCACCTAATTAAAACCCAGTAACCGCAAAGACTTAAGACTTTTGATTTCCATCTTATAATTAGCATACTTATTTTCACAAACTAGTTTATTCTAAGCTACTCTAAATAAGAACATTTACTTTCCACCATCTAAAATCCAGCTAGTTGGGCTGGGTGGGGTGGCTCATGCCTGTAATCCCAGCACTATGGGAGGCCGAGGTAGGCAGATCACTTGCAATCAGGAGTTCAAGACCAGCCTGGCCAACATGGTGAAACTGTCTCTACTAAAAGTACAAAAAATGGGCCAGTGTGCAGTGGCTCATGCCTGTAATCCCAGCACTTTGGGAGGCTGAGGTGGGCAGATCACCTGAGGTCAGGAGTTCAAGACCAGCCTGATCAACATTACAAAACCCCATCTCTACTAAAAATAAAATAAAAAAAAAAAAATAGCTGTGCATGGCGTGGGCACCTGTAATTCAAACTACTCAGGAGGCTGAGGCAGGAGAATTGCTTGAACCTAGGAGGTGGAGGTGGAGGTTGCAGTGAGCCAAGATTGTACCACTGCACTTCAGCCTGGATGACAAAGTGACACTCCGTCTAAAAAAAAAAAAATTAGCCTGGCAAGGTGGTGCGTACCTGTAATCCCAGCTACATTGGAGGCTGAGGCATGAGAATTGCTTGAACCCAGGAGGTGGAGGCTGCAATGGGCTGAGATCATGCCACTGCATTCCAGTGTGGGAGAAAAAGTGAGACCCTTTCTCAAAAAACATTTGTTTAAATAAAATCCAGATAGGTAATTAAACATCTTGACATTCAGTGTAGACTCAATCAAATGGACAAATGTTTGTGAAATATGTTGATAAGTAGTGAATGTGGATCTGGTCAGTCAGGAAGTATCACATTTTGAAACTAAATACAGTAAAAAAAAAATTCCTTAGTGTTTGCCATATTGCAGATAAAATAAAATAAACTTCCTAATTTCTTACTTTTCCATCTGGGGTGGTCAATTCATCGTACTTTTTTCCAGTTGATTTTTCACTATGTGTGAAAACTGCTGCTGTATGATTCCATTTGAGCAAAAAAGTAGAATTACACAGTTTTGTCCACTAGGTGGCATCATTTCATATTATTCTATTTACCTCTAGTTCTTATTTGGGGGTGGGGGGTCTCAATTTTCAATCTTCAATATGAACAAGCTGAATTTTTAACTTAATGAAAACAAATGTACTTCATGACTCAAGTTGTAAAAACAAAGGTTATTTCATTTCAGCCATATCCCACATATCACAATAAACTGTTTCCTAAAGCCCAAGTGGTCTGCACCGAGTTCGGTCCAGCCCTGGGGCCCAGAATGCGGACATGCCAGAAAAAAAAAAAAAAAAAAAAAGTCGCACCTATTCGGGAGGCTGAGGCAGGAGAATCGCTTGAACCCGGGAGGTGGAGGTTGCAGTGAGCCTTGATTGGGCCATTGCACTCCAGCCTGGCAACAGAGCAAGACTTCGTCCCCCCAAAAAATAGTGCTGTGAGTTCCAAACATGCTTATAAATAAGCGTGTGAGTTGACCTTCTCATTCTATAGGCTAGATAGAGCAATAATCCTCCAGAATCCAGAGCCTCCAGGCAAGGAGCTGCTGGCTGCAGACAAGCCTCGATTCTAGAAGGTGGAGGTCCAGGAGAACCAAGGGTCCACCATCTTCCTGAAGACTCTCAGAATCATCCGCACTCACTTCTGTTTTCCTCAGTCATCCCTCCATCTGTCTTCGCTCATATTTCATTCCCTCACTGCTCTCTGCCTCCTCCCTCCCCTCCCAAACCCTCACATTACACCACTTTGGTCTTCTATGACCAATCCACTTTCTCTAACGAGGTTCTACTCATCCTTAGGGGTTTGATACTAACAACCACTTTCTTTTTTTCCTTTTTTTTAAAAATTACACTTTCTGGGGTACATGTGTAGAACGTGCAGGTCTGTTACTTAGGTATACGTGTGCCATGGTGGTTTGCTGCACCCAACAACCCAGACATTAGGTATTTCTCCTAATGCTCTCCCTCCCCCAGCCCCCTACAGGCCCCAGTATGTGATGTTCCCCTCCCTGTGTCCTGTGTTCTCATTGTTCAACTCCCACTTATGGGTGAGAACATGCAGCAAACACCACTTTTTTAAGACACCTTTTCCGACCCCTTAAACGAGGTAAGGTCTTGCCTGTTAGATGCCTCTGTTTCCACTTGCCCTTCTACTCCCATCACTTATCACACTTTGAACATTCCTTACTCAAGGTCTTCCTCTTGTAGATGATAAACTCTATCAGGGCAGGAATTAAGTCATTCTTACATTGTCACATCACCAGAATGTAACATGGTAACTGGCACTAAACAGGAATCCAGTAAATACTTATGGAATAAAAGAAAGAAGAAAGAAGCAAGCCGCTGAGATCCAGCTCTGAACACACTGTTTCTTTTGTTGCTGTTGTTTGCTTCTTTTTGAGACAGGGTCTTGTTGTGTCACCCAGGCTGGAGTGCAGTGGCGCAATCTCAGCTCACTGCAGCCTTGACCTCCCAGGCTCAAGCGATCTTTCCAACTCATCCTCCTGAGTAGCTGGGACTACAGGCATGCGCCACCATGCCTGGCTAATTGTTTAACTTTTTTGAAGAGACAAGGTTTTGCCATATTGCCCAGGCTGGTACTGAACTCCTGGACTCAAGTGATCCACCTGCCTCAGCCTCCCAACGTGTTGGGATTACAGGTGTGTGAGCCACTCCACCTGGCCTGAACATCGTTTCCAAGAGAAACTTCATGATCATATAATGCTGGCTGTACCTCAACTAGAGCATAGGTCATAAAGTGCTCTTGAGTTAGCCTGAATCCTAGCAAGGATTACTATCTCATTATTTCTGGAAAAAAAAAAAAAGAGACAGAAAGAAAAGGCCAGCCATGGTGGTTCACACCTGTAATCCCAGCACTTTGGGAGGCTGAGGCAGGTGGATCATGAGGTCAAGAGATTGAGACTATCCTGGCCAACATGGTGAATCCCCATCTCTACCAAAAATACAAAAATTAGCTGGGCAGGTACCTGAAGTCCCAGCTACTCGGGAGGTTGAGGCAGGAGAATCACTTGAACCCGGGTGGTGGAGGTTGCAGTGAGCCAAGATCGCGCCATTGCACTCCAACCTGGTGGCAGAGCAAGACTTCATCCCCCCCCCAAAAATAAAAAAGTATTGTGAGTTCCAAACATGCTGATAAATAAATGTGTAAGTTGACCTTTGCATTCTGTAGGCTAGCTAGAGCAATAATCCTCCAGAATCGCCTAGTGCTTTTGAGTATCTGAATCCCTTTTCTATCGATCGTCTTAAATGATTCTCGTGACAACGCTCCGCAGTCATTATCACAGCTCAGCATGCACACATTTCCCTGACATGCACACTCCCAGCCTTGCACTGGGCGCTGGAGATGCAAAGGAAGGAAGACATGATTTCTGTTTCCAGGAGTTCACATTCTTTTATTTTTGCTTTGTTTTTTAAGAGATGAGTGTTGCCTAGGCTGGACTCAACTCTTGGCTCAAGCAGTCCTTGTGCCTCAGTCTCCCAAGTAAGGTGCACCACCGTACCTCGCTGTTTTCACAGTAGCTCACATTCTAAACACACAGGAAGGGTTCTCAGCCCCATTTTGCACATGAGTTTCAGTGACTTGCCTGAGGTCGCACAGTCGTGAGTGATGGAACTTGACTGCTGTACGCTGAGGCCTCCCATCTGGGTACCACGTTGTATAGGTGAGGAACAATGCAAAGGTAAAATCAAAGCAGTCCCTTCTGTGTTTTAGCCCTTCTCCACAAAAGTCTTCTTAAATATATCTTATTCTTCTGTGTCTTATGATAAGCCTGGCAATACCTATTTTACTTGAGACGGATGCTGATAAGGAGAGAAGGGAATGGAACCGTGCAGGGCACGTGGCCATATAGAGATACTGAAGCCCGGAGGGTAACCCTTGGGTTTAATGGCAAATCCGCATGATGCCAGTTGAAGCAGGCCCAGCTTCTCTCTTTTTCTCAGGCCTGCGAGGAGCTGGGGCTACAGAAGAAATCGACCGAATGGGCCCTGAAGCCTGTTCCTCAACACCGAGCCATAGGGCCCTGTCTGCTTAAACCTCCCTGTGCTTTGCTCTGGCCAGCTGCCCCAATCATTTCCCCGAAGGTCCCTGCATTCCCAGACTGCACTGACAACCCTTGAGTAAGCTGGGAGGCCTCGCTGAGAGTCCAGAAAGGCCCAGGTGCGGTGGCCACTTCCTCAGCACATTTGGCTGCAGCTGTCTAGACTCTAGGGCATTCATCCACAGGGTCAGAACTGCTAAATGACTCTGAATAGACTCTTGCAAGAGTCTGCAGAAGAAAACATCCACTTACATGTGGAGTAGGAGCAAGGAGGTGGGGAGCAATGGACAGGAGGGCACCTGACAGAGGCAGAGGGAAGGAGAGAACTGAATACAACTGGGGCAAGAAAAAGTGGCTGATGTCACGGCCCTGCCACTCAGCATTACAAGCTTCCTTCAGTCGTGGCTTGAGACTGGATCAGAAAGGTCCAGAGACCTTGGGAATTATCTGACCTATTCCCCTACCCCATCGATGCGATGAGCTAGCTATCTGGCCTTATGCACATTACTTAGCTTCTTGGGCCTCAATTTCCTCACTTATGAAGAAGATACCAAAATATCTTGGATGCTTTATATGAGGATTAAAATGCTTCGGCCAGGTGCAATGGCTCACACCTGTAATCCCAGCACTTTGGGAGGCGGAGGCAGGCGGATCACAAGGTCAGGAGATCGAGACAATCCTTGCCAACATGGTGAAACCCTGTCTCTACTAAAATACAAAAAATTAGCCAGGCGTGGTGGTGTGCACCTGCAGTCCCAGCTACTCGGGAGGCTGAGGCAGGAGAATCACTTGAACACAGGAGGTGGAGGTTGCGGTGAGCCAAGATCACACCAATGCACTCCAGCCCGGGCAACAGATCAAGACTCTATCTCAAAAAAAAAAAAAATTCTTCATTTATTCGTTTCATAAATATTTACTGAATGCTCACTATATGCAAGAATGTTTCCAGGCACTAATGATTCAGCAATGAACAAAACAACAATCCTAAAATGTTTGCCTTTATAAAGTTCATGCTGTCTATTTCCACTTACTACAATAAACAAATAATAAGTTAAATACATGGTTTGTCAGATACTGATGCTAACTTCGGAGAGACATAAAACAAAGGAAGGTGGGTTGCAGTTTCACAAAGGCTTGTCAAGAAAAGGGCTGGCTGAGAGGACGGTGTCTACACAAAGACCTGAAGTAGAAGAGACACGTGTGCAGAAGCGTTCGTGCAATGTCTGGCAAAGAAAAGGTGGCGTGATTTTTGCGTTAAATTATTATGATCACAATTGTTATAATTATTATTTACCACCTTCTTAGTTGCCCAGAAAAGTGGCTTATACAGAACGGATAGAGACAACTCAAAGTATTAATATTACTGACCATACCATTAAAATATGTTAAACGTGTATTTCTACTCCCAACGTCCAAGTTGTAGAAGCTGACTCTAAGAGAATAACTTTTTCAACGCTTGGCTGTAGAAAAGATTCTCTTAAAATCCTTACTGCTTTTTAGATTTAAAAAGTTAGTATTAAACTTCTGTGTTGCAGGTAACTGCATGCTTCTCCAGGTTTTTAGTTCATCCTTTTTCCAGAGGTTTACAAAACTAAAGATGAAAATGTAATTTGAAGTGTTTTAAAGCTAGTTCAATAAACTGTTATATCAGAAATCATTTTTCTGATCATGCTGAGTGTGACTTTGGGCAAATCGCTTTGCCACTCTAGAGCTTTATTTTATGCTTTATCACTTGTAAAACAAAGTAACTAGACCGTTATCTAGAATTACTTACTCAATGGAGACAATGACAGCATTCAGCTCCTCAGCCATTGCTGTACACAGCTCATCATAATACCTGATTTCTAAAAGACACAAAGGGAACAATCATTACGAAACAGATCATTTAATACTGTTCATTCTTTTTTGCTTGGTTTCAGATAGAGTTTCACTCTGTCGTCCAGGCTGGAGTGCAGTGGTGTGATCTCGGCTCACTACAATGTCTGCCACCCAGGTTCAAGCAGTTCTGCCTCAGCCTCCCAAGTAGCTGGGATTACAGGCACCTGCCACTGCACCAGGCTAATTTTTGTAGTTTTAGTAGAGACAGAGTTTCACCATCTTGGCCAGGCTGGTCTTGAACTCCTGACCGCGTGATCCACCGGCCTCAGCCTCGCAAAGTGCTGGGATTACAGGCATGAGCCACCGCGCCTGGCCTTGTCCACTTTTAAATTCTGCTATGTGTGAATTGTTTTTAGGCTTCAAGCTAATAATAATAAAAAGCAAATGTGAACAAATGTCTTAATGGAGTTACATGTACACATGAAAAATTAAATCTGATTTCAAATAACATGCAACTACTATAAAGAACAGGAAATGCATAGTTTAGTTTTGAATATATTACTCTCTAAATATTTATTTCAAAATAGGCTATATGAAATGCACCAAATTAATCCTGATTTTATGGCTCTTCAAATGTATATAGCTTTTTTAAAAAAATCACAGCATATAAGCAGTCTCTTCCTTAGAATCATACAATTTTGGGCTGGGAGTGGTGGCTCATGCCTGTAATCTCAGCACTTCAGGAGGCTAAGGAAGGAGATCACTTGAAGTCAGAAGTTTGAGACCTGGGCAAAATAGGCAGATGCTGTCTCTGTAAAAAAAAAGCTTTTTTAATTCCCCAGGCATAGTGGTGCACACCTGCGCTCCCAGCTGCTTGGAAGGCTGAGGAAGGAAGATCACTTGAGCCCAAGAGCTGGAGGCTACAGTGAGCTATGATACTGGTACTGTACTCTGGCCTGGGTGAAAAAGTGAAATCTTGTGTCTAAAAATAATAAATAAAATTTTGCTCTTTTAACACTTCATTTACTGTAGTTCAGTAAAGTGATCAATTAAGAATATGGTGTTCTTTTTAAATGAACACATAGAAAACTAGAATTTTAGGAAATCTTAGCATTTCTTAGCGGATCCAAAGGCCTGCGGTAACAGAACCAATTTTAATACGTAAGAATTTAATCTTTAGTTGCTCTCAATAAATTAAGATATATATTGTGCCAACTGGGAGCCAAATATTTCCTTATTTATAGGCTTTCCAAGGCAGTCTTAGAAGTTTAAGAATTACATGGACACCTGCTCAAGTTCTCCCTTGGGCAGAAGCGATTAGTCAAAATTACAGGGGAGGGTGGGGAGGTCAGGGAGGGATAACATGGGGAGAAACGCCAGATGTAGGTGATGGGGATGGAGGCAGCAAACCACATTGCCATGTATGTACCTATGCAACAATCCTGCATGATCTGCACATGCACCCCAGAACCTAAAGTACAATTAAAAATAAATATATAAAATAAAAATTTAAAAATTACGCAGAAAAGGCCAGGTTGACCCTTGCAACCCATTCCGTTCCTGGCCCCCACACTTCCTGTCCCCCAGTACAGCATTCTTCCTGGCACGTGTCCAAAGCCACAGACTCAGTCTCTTCTAAGGCAGAGACTCCTTCTTATTCATTTTTGTATCCCTATCCCTAGCACACATTAGGCTGACCAGTGGTCCAGACTTGCCCACAGCTGTTGGAGCTTTTACGCTGAAATATCTGCAACCCAGCAAACCCCTTGGTGAATAGCTGTTGAAAATGTAGTGGGAAAAAATCACCGAATAAAAGAATAAACAATGGATCTGGAATTAAATAAGACTACTAGAAAAAAATTATATCTTTCGACCTTGTTGCTTTAAAAAAAGCCACACAATGATAAACAAAACAAGTTGCCATTGCTTTTAAACTAAGAGGATGCCAGAAGCTCTGGAATGAAGATAAGGAAGTAGCTCCATGATCATTATTGGCAGAGATAAGGCCCCGACTTCCTCCTTGGGAGGCTCTCCTCTGGTCTGCTCCATTTGGCTGCCTGCCCTTTTGAATGTGTTCTACTCATGAAAATCATCTAAATCTACAAAAAAAATTCTTGAACTTCACAAGATTGTTTCCTTTTAATGGCTGCATACATTTTATATTTTAACCTTTGCTTTCATAAGCACATAAAATGCTAACATGTGCATTAAGGAATACCTGGTCTATTTCATAGAAATATATCTTCCAAAGACAAGTTGGCCAAAGAGACACAGATAATTCCCCACACGCCTACCCGGTGAAACTTCACCTTGTTTTGGTGCAGAGAGCTGTATCAGCACCGCACAATGAGTTAGTCTGCGATTTAGATCACAGGAAACATTTTTTAAATGGTCTACTGAATTAACAAACCAATAAGCAAAAACCTTTACATCAGATAATCACACAACTTATCACCCAAACCAAGGCCCTTTTGAGCATGAAAAGGGGACACTAGTAATTTTGCTGGGACCATCCAGGTGAACCAAGATAAACAGTTCCCTTCTTTCCCACTAAGAAAGCCAAACCCAATTACACATCTCTCCCCCGCCAACCACGACGACAAACCATCTGAAGGTGACCAGGACGTACTTGCACTTGCCAATGCCCAGCCTCCTCCGTGGACATAAACCACACTGCGTTTCAGTGGCTCTTCAGGCTTCGGAGGACCTTCAAACACTCTGACTTCTACACCATCGAAGTCCGTGTCTGTCACCTTCACTTGGGCAGAAGACCACGCGCTTTTTTTGCCAAAAGAAACGATGATAAAATTCAGCGCTAGCAGGTGATGGCTCAGTCCCAGGTAGTGGATCAGGTTGCTCTGCAGGACGAGGGACGGAATAAAGAGGGAGAGCACACGTCAACGTGGTGCCACCAGAGCCGCACTCGCCACCTGGGCGTCACCATTCCCATAAGCAGCTGCCACGGGAGGGCTCACGGAGCCCTTTCAATACAAAACCAATTGTATTTACCTTTTGCTTTTAGAGTTGGCAAAATATTTTCATACATGAGATCTCCTCAGGTATTCTCAGTCCCATTTTATGGAGAAAGCTTAGAAATTAACTATGCTTGCTCATATCATTGAATAAGTGCTAATTTCTGGGACTCAAACCTAAGATCAGGTTTGAATTCCAGGATTCAGTATCTTTTTCTTTTGAGATGGAGTCTTGCTCTGTTGCCCAGGCTGGAGTGCAGTGGTGTGATCTCAGCTCACTCCAACGTCCACTTCCCAGGCTCAAGCACTTCTCCTGCCTCAGTCTCCCAAGCAGCTGGGATTACAGGCTTGCCCCACTACACCCAGCTAATTTTGTATTTCTAGTAAAGATGGGGTTTCTCCATGTTGGTCAGGCTGGTCTCAAATTCCTGACCTCAAGTGATCCGCTCGCCTCAGTTTCCCAAAGTGCTGGGATTATAGGCGTGAGCCACCGTGCCGCTCTTGATCTTTAAAAGTCTGTATCTTTTGGAGAATCATTTAGGTGTGTTTGTTTTTTGTTCTTTTGAGATAGAGCCAACTTGGTCACCCAGGCTGGAATGCAGTGGCGTGATGATCTCAGCTCACTGCAACCTCTGCCTCCCAGATTCAAGTGATTCTTGTGCCTCAGCCTCCCAAGTAGCTGAGACTACAGGCATGCACCATCACACCTGGCTAATTTTTGTATTTTTAGTAGAGACAGGGTTTTGTTGGCCAGGCTGGTTTCAAGCTCCTGGCCTCAAGTGATCCACCCGCCGCAGCCTCCCAAAATGCTGGGATTATAGGCGTGAGCCACTGAGTCTGGCCAAGAATCTTTTACAGAAAAGGCATTGATTTAGAAGATTACATGATGAATAAAAGGTTTCCTAGAATAGAAAGTAATTTCCCAGGCTAGATGGCAGAAGAACGGAAGAGAAAATGTTGCAATGAAATGAGGGCTATATGGATAAATATCTGGGAGCCAATGAACAAAGAACCCTAGGATGTAATAACGCCCAGACAAGTCTATGGAATCTAAAGCAGCTGACGTGTGCCTCATGCCCAGACAGAACCCTGGAAACAGGCAAAGACCTTAGGTGAGAGGAGGTGCAAGGTATGTCTAGAAAGATGGTGCCTCAAACGGCCTTAGAGCCCCAGGCTCCAGCTGGTGAAGGAAAAACAGAATGATTCTGCATGCCTATTGAAAGCATAAATGTAGCAGGGTCTGCATGAATGTCTTGCAGATGGACCTAAGACAATCTGTCTTTTCTCTTCAGCCCATTATATGTACTCAAGAGTTCAAAAGGAATAGAAATGAGTGCCAATGAATCTGAAAGATCTATTATCTTACAGAGAAGAGCAAAGGGTATCCCAGGACAACCAGTAAGGACCAAACACCAAGGATCAGGTGAGACAGTGACGTGGGCTGAGGATGAGTGACGCCCAGATGGCTTCCCCAAACCACAATGCCTCAGCACTGCATAAGATCCTCCAAAACCTAAAAGCAAATAGTGATGAGCGTGAATTCCTGCACTCATGGGGATTAAGTTGCTACCTAAAAGATGAAGGCTTAAAATATAGATCAAGTTATAGTTCATGTATCCTTGAGCTTATGAAAGAAGATTCAGATTCACTCAAGTAACATTCTGGAAGTAACAAAGTGTCCTGAAATCTCTACTTCTTTCTTATGTATGTATTTATTTATGAGACAGAGTCTCACTGTCACCCATGCTGGAAAGCAGTGGCATGATCTTGGCTCACTACACCCTTTGCCTCCCTGGTTGAAGTGAGTCTTCTGCCTTAGCCCCCTGGATAGCTGGGATTATAGGTGCTCACCTGGCTAATTTTTGTTTTTTTTAGTAGAGACCTGGTTTCACCATGTTGGCCAGGCTGGCGTTGAACTCCTAACCTAAAGTGATCCACCCATCTTGGCCTCCAAGAGACAACAGAAGCAAGATAAGTTTTAAGGGCCCTATGGGCTGCAAATTCCTCCATCTTAGCTAGCTAAAGTAAGCTAGGGCAGTGCTAGAGGTCTTAAAATTTGCCTCCATAACCATTCCAGGATCTAGGGGGAGAATTCTGCCTAGGGAGATAGAAGGGGATAAAGGGTTCTCATTAGACCTCAGTGTAACCAGATAAAGAAATCCGGTGCGACACTGGCTCCCTACGCAGGTCTGATGGCTGAAGATCAAAGGACAAGCAGGAATCAAAGGAAACCAAGCAGAAGCGGTCCTCTGTTTATTAATATATAAATTAGTTATATTTATATATGGGTTGTTCTCTGTTGACTAAATCAACGTATAAATTATGAACTATATCCTACGGGCAGAGAACTTTGTAGGAGAGAAAGAATCATCTGAAGCTTAGAGTAACAGAGGAGAACCAAGGCCTGCAAATGAACAGCCGATGTTAGCAGCTAAGCAGTAAGTGGTAAGAAAGGCCCAGGTAAAGGGCTGCACAAGCTCGGAGAAGGGAATCACCTCTGTCTGAGGATGAAATCCAGTCAGGTGTCCAGCCCGAATTAGGCCTTAATGAATGACAAAGTCCCATCATAGGTGTGGCTAACAAGGAAAAGGGCTGGGAACTAAGGTGCAAGTATTGGCAAGTGTTTTAACTCGAACTTCCATGGGCAGGTGAGGTATACAAGCAAAATGAAGGCAAGAGGAACTCAATCTAAAGGAGGCACATGCAGCCCAGAAGTCACCAGCATAGACTCCGGAGCCCTAGCGCCTGGGCTAAAATCCCAGCTCCCTCACTTGCCAGCACTGGGACTCTGAGCAAATGACCAAACCTCTCTGTACCTCAATCTCCCATCCATAAAATAGAAATCATTTTACCCACTACCTCAAAAGATTGTTGTGAAGACTGGAAACAAAAGCACCTTGAACGGTGCCTGTCACATAAGAAGGCCCATATTGGTCACTGATATTACGCCTCTGCTTCAGAAGATCATTGTGTAAAAACAGTGAGCCCAGCGACAGACATTCCGATGTCTCTAGGGAAGGTGAGACTATCGTTTTTCCTATGATGCACATTTGTGATTAGTACCACGACGACTATCAAGTCCTGAAATTGTTGCAAGTTAAAAAAGATGTACAAGAATGATCTTTAAAAAGCTTATTTGTATGTTCATCCTGAAGGGGAAGGAGGCAGCCGGGGAAGAACCAGCAGCACGCCGATAGCCCAGACACAGCAATAACTTCACCTCTGGTCACGTTCCAACATGAACCAGCAACATAAATACCTAAAGCACCGGTTCTAACTCACGACCTGATTCGTTCTTCATATTCAAAGGTTTGTATTCTGTGTCAGTGACTCTCCAATTTTTCCACTGTGGTCACTTCATTCAGTCCACCAGCTCTTGTTTTTTTTTTTTGAGATGGAGCGTCGCACTGTCACCTAGGCTGGCGTGCACTGCTACCATCTTGGCTCACTGCAACCTCCACCTGCCGGGTTCACACGATTCTCCTGCCTCAGCCTCCCGAGTGCCTGGGATTATAGGCGCACACCACCATGCCTAGCTAATTTTTTGTTTTTTTTTTTTTAATAGAGATGGGGTTTCACTATGTTGGCCAGACTGGTTTCAAACTCCTGACCTCGTGATACACCCACCTCGGCCTCCCAAAGTGCTGGGATTGAGGTGTGAGCCACCGCACCTGGCCAGTACATCAGCTTTTTAATTCTCTTCATATTCTGTTCTAATTGTGCCTATTAGAGGAAAAAAATCTATAATCTCATGGAACATTTATTTATCTGCATGAAAATATGTGAGAATTAAAATATTAAATTAATATTTAATGTTTGGCCAGATGTGGTGGCTCACGCCCGTAATCCCAGCACTGTGGGAGCCCAAGGTGGGTGGATCATAACGTCAGGAGTTCGAGACCAGTCTGACCAAAATGGTGAAACCCCGTCTCTACTAAAAATACAAAAATTAGCTGGGCGTGGTGGAGCATGCCTGTAATTCCAGTTACTTGGGAGGTTGAGGCAGAAGAATTGCTTGAACCCGGGAGGTGGAGGCTGCAGTGAGCCGAGATTACGCCACTACACTCCAGCCTGGGTAATACAGTGAGGCTCCATCTAAAATACATATATTTTGTATATATAGATATATTTTTTAAAATATGTATATTTTGTATATTTCTATATATTTTATATATAGAAATTTTAAAATATATATATATCGTATATATATTATATTTTGTATATATATTTTTTTA